>NW_028231617.1:0-11185 GCF_043228905.1 Azolla caroliniana | reverse complement strand
AGAATTTCTATAAATATTGGGGTTAGTCATTTTGGACATTCATTTGTAAGTTTGGCATGTCCATTATTTAGGCATTTTTTTGAACACCTAAATTTCCGTACATGTTAAAAATCAATATATTTTTGGGTCATTTTTAAAATTCCTTTACGCATGCGGCACCCCTTTTTGTGAATCACCCTAATTTGTGTCATTTTTTGATGTACAGTTCTCAAAATGCGACATATTACCTGTTTCAAATGTCCCGGTGTTGTGGGGAGAGGAAGGGTTCGTCAGGGTGTTGTCGTGGGGTGGCGAGGGTAAAGCACAACTAAGTAATATGTTAAAGTAGGCAAGAACCGTTTTCCTGCTTGAAAAACCATCAAGGTGGCACGAACTCCGTCCCCGGTGATGATGCCCCACTTGATGGCACCGCTTCTGTAGGTCGTGATGATGATGCCCTTTTTTGTGGCATGCTATATGCGTTAGCGTGTACACAGGCAAACTCCAAAAGAATTCTGGCGAGATTGCCAAAGAACTTGTTAGACCCACCATGTGTATGATACGCCTTGGCCGACACTGAGTACTCCTCGAAATATTCTTCGAGGATGTTCTAAGGCGGAGCCTTGATGTCATGTTCACCTCCTCACTACAAGCCCAACACCGACCGGATCTTATTGTTGGTGATGGTGTCGGGATGCACACAACGTGCAATCTCCTGCGCCTCGGGGTGGGGAAGTGTATCCACTGCACGGAGGTATCCACCTAGGCCGTGCCTGGTCAGCCAGGTGCAGAGATCTTTGGACACATTGAGCGGCATGATTATTTCGGAAGACGAAGAGGAAGAGTGATTATGGGAGTAAAGAGACAGGGATGGGGAGAAAGCTTCTTTGCCGATTGTCTGAGAGAGGGATAGCATTTGTGCAGAAGGCGAGATAGCTTGGGGGCTTTGTGCGTCTGTGCATGAGTGAGTGCTATGCCTATGGTGCCCTCCTTTTTGTAGGTACCTCATTTCTCGAGACGTGGCCTTGTGCCCTAGATTGAGAACCTTTCTTGCCATAATAAATTTTTAATACCACGTGTCTTCAGAACCATTTGTACTTTCTTTTCTCGTTTGACATGCATAGTATACAATCTAGGTAGTACGTAGAGTAATTACCAAAATTGAGGCGATGCACCCCCAAAATCCTCCATTTCACCTACCGTGGGTTGGTCGTGACCGTGCTGTTGAACAACGAAGGGATTGGGTGGGGTCCTGCCGAGATACGGTTTTAATCGAAAGCCATTCATCCAACTTCGTAAGACGTCGCTAGCTAACATGCCGAGTTGGAACGTTCCGTTAAGTTCGTCAATAATCCAGAAGGGTCCTGTCCACCGGAAACGGAGCTTCCCCAGCATCGAGCCGAGCCGAGTTTGAAACACAAGGACAAGTTTCCCGATTTCGAATGATCTGTGTGATCCCTTCCAATGACGATCGACAAAGGCTTTCCTTTGCCGTTGCCCATGTTCTAATTGGGCTAGGCCGGTGATCCGTTGTTCTCCATGTTCGAGCAATTTCTCGAGTCGTTGCTATTTAGACTCCGACTCGGGCAATCGTTCGGTAATTTGGACTCGTATAATCAGCACCTAGGACTTTATTGGCATGTCTGCTTCCAACCCAAAAGTAAGAAGAAAAGGGGTGGATTTGATACTTGTCTTGAACATCGTGCGTTATGCCTAGAGTGCACTATGGGGCTTGTCTTCCCAATCGGTTCGATTTTCGTTCACGATCTTGTTGAGGATGGTTTGTAGTGTCTTATTCGTTGACTCGGCCAGGCCATTTGCTTGTGGATAGTATGACGTGCTTTTCCTATGCACTACCACGTAGTGTGTGATGAGTTCTCGAATAAGTCGATCAAAAGAAATTGACCTCCCTGGTCACTGTTGAGCTCGATTGGACAGCCAAATCGGCACCATAGACATTCATAAACGAACTTGGCGGTAGACATGGTTGTGTTGTCGCACAATGCCTTTGCTTCGACCCATTTCGTGCAATAATTGGTGGCCACGATGATGTAATTTTTGCCGGTTTGAGTCACGGTTGATTTGAATGGACCGACGAAATCCAATCCCCACTTCTGGAAATGTTCTAATGGAAGAACCGATTGGTGAGGCATACGGACTTGCTCAATGGGTTGGCCCATGCATTCACATAAATCGCATTGCCTACAGAATTCGTGGGCTATCATGAGTAGATGAAACCCCATGAGGTTTAGGGTGACTAGAACCTGTGACCTTCTAAGGAGAAGTACTCAACTCTAGCCATTAGGTTATATATGTTGTACATAAAGATATTATAATTTACTTTATTATAATATTGATAATGTAACCCTATAAATATCCAAAGGGTGGTATCGTGACCCTACAAACATCCAAGGGGCACATACTACTCCTATATAAATAGGACATATTGTATTGTTAGAACCATTCTGGTTCAACAACAGTCTTTGGCAAATATTCTAGTTCTTGCTCTTGTATATTTTCCTATTATAATAGAATATAGTCATTGTTCTCTCTTTCTTTTCCTCTCTTGTTCAATCTTCTTTTGTCAAGCTAGGGCCTTGACAGTTTGAACTAGAATATCTTCTCTCTTTCTCGCCAACTCACTCCCTCTCTTCTTTCCTTCTTTTTCTTGAGAATCCTATCAAGCGTTATCGTCGCCATGGAGTCCATTAGCAAGCAAGAGTATGTTCGAGTCGTCTCTGAGCTCGAGAATCTCACAAATAAGTTTTTGGCTCTAGAGCAAGAGAATCAATGATTGCTTGGAGATTTACAACAAGTAAGCATAGAAAAGGGGCAACAACATGACGAGTTATCAACATGTGTATTGCAACTCGAAACAACATTGCGGTCTCTTCATCAACAAGCTTCGATGCAACAAAGCTCTCCCAAAGAACCAAAGATTTGTTTGACTAGGAAGTTCGATGGTAATCGATCACAGTTTCGAGTTGGGAGAGAGAGAGAGAGAGAGAGAGAGAGAGAGAGAGAGAGAGAGAGAGAGAGAGATGCACGCTATCTTGGGTACAAAGAGTGTAGCTCTCCCTCTCTCCCTTTGTCTCTCACTAAGACTCTCTCCCTCTCTATTTTTGACCTAAACCCTAATCCTCGTGCTACCTTCACTCAATAGATATCCAACTGATACAACTCGAGTTGGACTAGTAGGAACCCTCTTAACATTAACAACATTAGCATGGTTTGCACCACTGCTAGAAAAGAAATCTCCTCTCCTTCAAGACTTTGAAGGTTTTATTAAAGAATTTCAAGCAAACTTTGGAGACACTGATAGTGTTAGAACGGTTATTAAAGTTCGATGGAGATCGATGTAACACGTCGTCGAGGGCCTTTGTCTGAAGCTGAGAAGCAACGACGCCGAGCAAACCATCTATTTTTGTATTGTGGTGGTCCGGGATAGATAGCAATCACTTGCCCACATAGGCCAAAACGATAAGTAAATCAAGTACTAGTGAGAAACTTAATTCCAATTCCCCAGTTAGATCATCTATCCCTAGTAGCCCCACATGTCTAGGCCAGTTCAATAGTTTTGAGGTCTTGCGTCAGCGTGATGAAATATTAAACGAATAAGTCCAATCAAAATCAGAGCCATTTGGTTGGACAAACCAGAATATGTAAAGTCAGCCCCAAGTAGTGGTTCCATTTTATCGAATCATGTTAGCATAGGTTTTTTCAGCACAAGTTGAGCTTAACACTTCTAGGTGTCGTCGAGTTCTTGCCTTTGCTCTCTTAGATTCAGGATCCAACTCTTGTTTTATGGACAAAGAATTTGTTTTATCCCAAAATTTAATCCTATTGAGAAACCTCCCTTGTCTTGCATCCATTGTAGTCATTGATGGTTGCCCTATTGAATCTGGGGCAATAATCGAGGAATCCGAGCCAATTCGAGTAGTTCTTGGCAGCTTTGCTTGTGTGATTTCCTTCAATATAATTAGTAGCCCTAAGCATCCAGTTATCCTTGGTTTGAGCTTCATAATCCTGAAATTGACCGGAGAAATCGAGCAATCAATGAGTTCCGTCAGAAACCTGAATCCAACAACCTTGTTACTATCAACCAAGTTTCAAAACCTCACCAAATCTTGCCCATATCTCTACAGAACTTACGAGAAGAGGGTAGACAAATGAAATGTTTGTCTTTGCAGTAACGAAAAATCCATCCTCTAGTTCACAAGGGGCATGTACTCACCTCCCTACTAATAACTTGGATTTTGAAGACATCTTCAACAAAATTAAAGCTAGTTCTCTTCCAGACCATTATGATTGTCCGATTGATGTACAACTTGGGAAAGACCCACCATGGGGCCCAATATATAATCTATCACCTTCTAAACTCAAGGCCCTTCGAGAATATTTAAATGAGCACTTAGCAAATGGATTCATTGGACATTCTAAAAGCCCTGCTGGTGCACCCATCTTTGTTGTCAAGAAGAAAGATGGGTTACGATTGGTCATGGATTATCGAGGTTTAAACAAAATCACTATTCGAAATAGATATGCTCTACCCTTGATATTGAGTTTACTAGAGCATCTTAGTGGAGCTAAAGCTTTCACAAAGAGACGTATAACCTTGTTCGGATACATCCAAGAGACGAATGGAAGACAACATTCCGTACTTGATAAGGACATTTCGAGTACACGGTTATGCCTTTTGGTCTCACGAATGCGTCCACAGCTTTTCAACACATGGAGAATGATATTTTTCGCGACTTCTTGGATGCATTTACCATAGTATATCTTCATGACATCTTAATCTACTCGAAAAGTCAAGAAGAGCATGACACACATGTCCACCAAGTCCTCCAACGCTTACGAGAATATGGGCTCTATGCCAAACTTGAGAAATGTAGCTTTGATCAAAACCACGTGGAGTTTCTAGGGTATGTGGTTTCACAACAAGGTATATCTATGGATCCATCCAAGGTGCAGACAGTTCTAAACTAGGAAACACCTCGCTTAGTGCGTGATGTTCAGTGTTTCTTAGGATTTGCTAATTTTTACTGCAAATTTATCAAGAACTACTCGAACATCGTGATGCCTCTCATGAAGCTTACATGAAAGAACAAGTCGTTCACATGGAGTTCCAGTGTGGCCAATGCTTTTGAAAACTTAAAGAGAGTATTCACTTCTGCTCCTATTCTACTTCATGCTGACCTAGAAAAACCTTTTATCATTGAGGCGGATGCATCTGATTTTGCACTAGGAAGTATCTTGTCGCAGGTCGGAGATGATGGAGCTGCATCCAATTGCTTTCCATTCACGCAAATTCGAAACTGCAAAGATCAATAATGAGATTCATGACAAAGAGCTCCTGGCCATTATAGACTCGTTTGAACAATGGAGGCATCTCTTAGAAGGTTCTCCCCACCAAATCATTGTTTACAATGATCATAAAAACCTCACATACTTTCAAAATGCTTGAGTCTTGAGTCGACGCCAAGCTCGTTGGGCACAATTCTTGACGCGTTTTGTCTTCCTCGTCACATATCACCCTGGAGTACAACAAGGAAAGGCAGACGCTCTATCACGACAATCTTATTTGACGCCACAACCAGGTGAGCCCACATTTGATCATCAAAAGCAAATCATCCTTGGGCCTGATCAGTTACAACTATTGACTATTAATGCCTCTAAAGCACCTGAAGATTTCAGGCTCCTTGATTCAATCCGAATAGGTATAACTTCTGATGAGTTTTCTCAAGATGTATTGAATCATATCATTTTAGATCATGCGTCTTCTTCAAAATCCAAGTATCCTTGTAAAGATTATAACTAGTTTCAATGGCAAAATGGGTTACTTTTTCGTAACACTCTTTTGTATGTCCCCAATGGTTCGTCTCGACTCCAAGTATTGCAATATTGTCATGGATGGACACTTTAGAATCCACAAAACTTTGGAGCTAGTTTCTTGAAATTATTGGTGGCCTCATCTTCGGAGTTTGTTGAGGATTATGTTCGTACTTGTGACGTGTCTTGTTGGCCAAAGATTCCGCGACATCGACCATATGGGTTATTACAGCCATTGCCAGTTCCTACTGGTCCGTGGAAATCCATCTTTGTGGACTTCTTCCACTTTCAAAGAGTTTTGATGCTATCCTCACTATAGTAGATCGATTCACACAGATGGCGCATTTTCTTCCATGCACGAAAACTATCAATAGTAAAGAAACAACAGACATCATTATGAAAGAAGTATTTCGGCTTCATGGTCTTCCAAATGACATCATTAGTGATTGTGGCCCACAATTCATCTCAAATTTCTGGAAACACTTGCTTGAGATGCTCAAAGTCTCTTGTAAACTTTCTTCAAGCTATCATCCACAAAGTGACGGTCAAACCGAGTGCACAAATCAAACTCTAGAACAATATCTTCGATGTTTCATCAATTATCGACAGGATGATTGGGTGGATTTTTTACACTTTGCAGAGTTTGCATACAATAATTCAGTTCATTCCTCAACAAGATATACTCCCTTTTTTGCAAACATAGGATATCATCCTCGTTGGATGATGATCGCACATCTAAAAATCTTGAAAAATCCTGCCGCTGAGGACCGTCTACACCAACTTCAAGAAGTTCATGTTGCACTTTCTCACCATTTTCATACGGCTCAAGCCACACACAAGAAGGCGGAAGATCATCATCGTCTTGACTCCTCACTTGAGGAACCAAAATTTCGAATTGGGGATCATGTATGGCTATTACGACGTAATGTGAAGACCACTAGGCCTTGTGATAAGTTGGATTATCAACAACTTGTTCCATTTATTATCTCTCATCAAATCAATGATGTTGCATTCCGCCTTGATCTGCCCCCATGCATGCATCTACACCCAATATTTCATGTCTCATTGTCAGAACCTTACAATGCTAGTTCCATTCCATATCAGGTTGTTCTACCCCCACCTCTGGTTCAACTTGTTGATGGCCTAGAATTCGAAGTCAAAGTTGTTTTGGACTCCAAGATATTACGTAAGAAGCTTTATTATCTCGTGGACTGGTTAGGTTATACACCTAATGATCGTACTTGGGAACTGATCGAGAACCTTAACAACAACCTTAATGATAGGGTGTATAAGACAGATGATAGTTGTACACAATATGAGGGCTTGATCAAACCGATTAGATGGAGTTGTGAATTATAATAGATTATATATACCAAGATAACTATGAATTAGAGAGAGAGAGAGACTCAAGAGATAAAGAGAAAAGGTAGAGAAGATAAGAAAGGGGTAAGAATGTTATAATATTCAATTATCAATACCATACAAAGGAGATAAACTCCACATTGAACTAAAAAACCAAAGACCTTCTTACTTCCAATCACTCAAACCCGCTACTAAGACCCTTCCTCTTCCACTAAGACCCTTCTTCCCAAGAATCATCCTCCTCTATTAGGATCTCCACTTCTTCTTTTATAATTTTCTTCTTCTTCCTCGTTCACGCTATTTTTAGAAGTTTTTTATCTCCCATTTTTAGCTAAGACCCAACGACCTTCTAATCGTCATATCTCCCCCATTAGAGCTCCAAATTTAGTGATTTAAAAACATATAGATAGCTTTTTATGGTCCACTTTAACCTATATTTAAACATAATATTTGGGTGAAAAACGAAGGAGTTATGACCATTCCTTTTTTACTGTTTTTTATGGTCCACTTTTTCTCTTTTTACTTTTCTCTTGGTCTCTTACTTTTACTTTTGACTTCTTCCTAAGGTCTTGGTTCGTGTTCTTAGACTCCAAATGTGAATTATCCATACTTTATATTCTTCTAATGTTCAATGGCTTAGATTCTAAAAACACTTTCACTCTTAACAACGCTTCCGATCTGGTAGCTGAATTTCATTGCCAATATCCAAATAAGCCGAGCCAATTCGTGCATTATGGCTCGTGGAACTCATCATCGAAGGTGGGAGATAGTGTCATGAGTAGATGAAACCCCATGAGGTTTAGGGTGACTTGAACCCATGACCTCCTAAGGAGAAGCACTCAACTCTAGCCATTAGGTTATACATGTTGTATATCATAAAGATATTATAATATTAATAATGTAACCCTATAAATATCCAAAGAGTGTCATGACCCTTAATATCCCAAAGGGTATCGTGACCCTATAAACATGCAAGGGGCCCATACTACGGCTATATAAATAGGACATATTGTATTGTTAGAACCATTCTAGTTCAACACCAGTCTCTGACAAATATTCTAGTTCTTGCTCTTGTATATTTTCCTATTATAATAAAATATAGTCATTGTTCTCTCTTTCTTTTCCTCTCTTATTCAATCTTCTTTTGGCAAGATAGGGCCTTGACATGGGCCACCATAAGCCACTCTGCCAAATTTTTCGAGCCGTGGGGTCTCCGGCATAGTGCCCGCTAGCGATTCCATGATTTACTTCCCGTAGGATCACGTCCTTTTTGAACCGTCGCACTGCGCGACGCCAGATGCCGTCCAAGCCCTTGTGGTAGACTATTTCCGCGAATAGGCAAAAATTTCAGTTGTGGACTGCCAACCGCTTCTTGGCATCTAAGGTCAAATGGTGGGGTGGAAGTACGGTGTTGAGGAAGTGCGTTATGTCATGTATCCATTCATCCTCGTTTTCGATAGGTGGTGTGGTTGCATCAATACTGAAGAGATTGGCATCAGGCAAATCATCGTATACTGTCTCTGTTGGTTTCCCCGATTCAAGCCGACTTAGGTAGTCTGCCACCGCATCCTACACATCTAACCGATGATGTATGTTGAAGTCGAATTCTTGGAGGAGTAACATCCACTGTGCCAATCGGCCAGTTAGTGCCTATTTGTTGACGATGTATAGTAACGTTGAGTGATCCACATGGAACGCAAATTTTCGGCCGAACAGATAGTGCCGAAATTTTGTGATATTGTAGATCATGTCGAGTGCCTCACGCTCCATTGTCAAATAATTCTTCTCTGTTGTCAAGTCTTGCATAGTATACTGGTCAATACCAGTTTGGAGGTGTCTTTTGCATGAGGGCACTCCCGATGGCCACATCGGAGGAGTCAACAAAAACGTGGAAGGTTTTTGACCAGTCGGGAGGTTGCACCACCAATGTGTGTGATAGCATTACCTTAAGGGATTCGGTAGGCATCTTCTTTTGTTGCGAATCATCGAGAAAGACTTTCATAGAGGTCGTAATGTAATCATCAAAAATTTTGGCGATGATTCTTTGGAAGGTGGTCGGTGCCGTCTTCAATCCAAACATCATGATATTGCCACGAAAACGCCCCTTTCGGTTACGAATGCTATTTTTTCTTGGTCATCAGGGTGCATGCAGATCTGATTATACCCGCTGAACCCATCTAAAAAACTATAGCATTCATGGCTGGCCACCGCGTCAATCACCCCGTCTGTGAACGGAAGGGGAAAGGCATCTGTGATGGTTGTTGCATTTAGCTTGCGGTAGTCAACACAGACCCGTATTGACCATTTTTCTTCGGGACGACGACAATAGGGTTTAACCATGTTGCCCGTTTAATTGGCGGCAGGAACCCTACTCGAAGGAGTTTGTCCATTTCGTTCTTTACTTTGACCACATAATTGCGATTCATGCGGTAGCGGCGTTGGTGTACTGGTTGTGCATCATGTTGAAGATGAATCTGATGTTGATAATGTTGGGGATCTATCCCCTTCATGTCGTTGTATGACCAGGAAAACACGTCTTGGTATTCCGTGAGTGACCCAACCAAGACTAAGTGTTCATCGGAAGCCAGTTCTTTTGCGATTTTTAGGGTACGTGGCTCGGCAGGGGAGCCGAGATTGATTTCCTCTAGGGTGGACGCCTTCACTTGCTGAGAAATTGCCAATTCTCGGTCAAGTGCATCGTGAGCATGTCGTAATTCCTCAATGGACTTTGGATCAGGTCCGTGATGGACCTCGTTCTCTTCCGTGGCCAGTTCTGATACATAAGGATTGACTGTCGTGAGGACATCGATTTCAAACAAAGGGACAATCGTCGGATGTTCCTCCAGGAAGTGGTCCACTTCTTCATCGGCGAGTCCGTCGAGCATGTGGACTCCTTCCACATATAACGGAGTGGTGTCTTAGGGTGTAGCAATTCTTTCCTCTGTGATGACCCAGACCTTGTTTTTTTCGTGCTGGAACGAGATCATAATCTTCTGCCATTGTTGCTTAATGTTGGCCGTGCGCAACCACGGTCGACCGAGCAGTATTGGGTACGCACCGGGAGCCTCAAGTTGTATCACCACCACTGAGATTGTGAAGGTGTTTCCTCCGAGCATAAAGTCCAGGTGCCAAATTAACCCCATCAATCGAACCGAGCGGGTATCCGCCATTTGATTGTGTCGTTGATATCGTGGTTATTGGGTGATGTTGAGCTCGTGACATGTGGCCTCATTGATGACATTGACACCGGAGCCACCATCGACAATCCAACCATGAACATCACGCCCTTTGATCACGAGCTTAACTACGGGATTCTGGGAACCCATTACATGTGGACTGGTGCCCAACTCGGCAAGGTGTACTCACAAGGTGGTTGGCTCTTCGCCAGTTATTAAGGATGCCACTGTATTCTTGAATCGTGGAAGTTTATGCAAATGTATGGAGATTTGGCAGCTTCTGAGGGCTTGCCAAACAAGGTCATCCTCTGGCGACCCTGTAGGTTGAGAGGAGGCCAATGGACCGATAGTGATATCTTTCATCTCGATATGCATTCTATCGGTGTTGGCATGATTTACCGTCTCTATCCATTGCTTGGAGATTTTCCGGACTTCGTCCTGTATTTCCCATTGTGTTTTCTAGGCCTCACTCCGGGTGGTGACTTGTTGGACGTTAGCCATAATGATATTTACTGCAGGTACTTTTCCGCAATCATTTGCCAAGCACTAGGTGGCGTAATACCCCGGTTGGTGGATTCCTTGTGCTCGAACTAAGATGTCTAATGTTGGTGGGAGTGTTCTTCGCGGGCCAGCGAGACGTAGGGTTGTGCACGGAAAATGTTTTCCCGAGACTCGGAGTGTGGGGAGGGGGGGGGGGGGGTTGTTGATCGTGTCGTTGATATCGTAGTTCATAGTGATCCTCCCGGTGGTAATCATGTCGGAAATGGTCTTCGTTGGGACGATAGTGTTCGTCGCGAGATTGGTAGTGGTCATCCTCGGGTCAAGGTTGATTATTT
>NW_028231616.1:0-11202 GCF_043228905.1 Azolla caroliniana | reverse complement strand
ACCACCCATAATTCAATTTATCAAACCAATAGACACAAGTGTCAAAACTCATAAAATGCAACATGCACATCCAAGCAAACAAACATATTGACTCAAAACCCAAAGGGTAAGTGATTCTTAAAGGATCCATAGTTAATGAGATACAAGTTAATATCCTCAACTATAGATTAATACTAATCGAAGTTGTGGTGAGAATTATAGTTAAGTGTTTAGATTATGAAAACGGTCAATCAAAACTTGTGCTTAATTGAAAAGAGTCAAAATAAACAATAAAATATAGTAATCATGATTCGCCTATATAAACCATGATGGGAAATCGAAAACAAAAAAACCAAAGATGTAAGGTTGAAATAGTAAAGATGTGAATGATGGTTCTATACATTATTCTATTCCTTGATAACGATGCCAAAATATGTCACGTCTTTCAATACCCTTACTAAAGGCTTGCGTTTCTCTATTCTTCTTGAGAATCATCGTGGGGCCTTTTTTATGGGTACACCATACATATCACCATCTACCCTTTTGTGGGCCAAACTGCTAGGAGCTATTGTTAACTATTCTTCCTCACCTCCTTCACCTAAATGTAACCATGAGTTTAAACTAAGGTTTGAATATTCAATCTTTGAATTACGGTTTTATTCCCTGATAACAATGCCAAAACATGTAACTTCTTTTAGTATCATTACTAAAAGCTTGAATCTGTCTAGGGTATTATTCTCGAGACTCACCTCAAGGTCATTTTGGGGGGGCATATCACCGTCTAATCTTTTGTTGGCGAGATAGGATTAAGATACTAAGCTTTAAACTAAATACTAAAACAAGCTCTAAATGCACTTTAACAAATAATCATGCACAAAATATTAGACTTGTTTCTTAAACAACAAGAGATTTTCCCGAACTTCTCATATAGTCGAGAAAAGAATGAATAAGAAACTGCCTCACTCAAGTTTATATCAAGTTATAGATGATATGTATTATGATGTTTGGGCTCATAATTAACAATTAGGGGAGAGAGAGGATTTAGTTTTTGCTCTAGGGAGTTATAACCTTGCTATATGTTTATAGTTTTACTTATATATTTCTTTGTTCATTTAACTAAATTAGAACTATATCTCTTTCGCACTTGAGGATTAAAAAGTTTATAGATATTACCTTTATATCTTGTTAACAATGCTAGTATTCATCTCTATCTATTGGAATTCTTTAGTGTATCCTCGAAGCAGTTTAATCTCCCAACCCTACCTCAACATGAACATAAATCTTTGGAGGCCTCCTCTCACCGAAGAATATACTTTTCTCACTCCTCCATGGAGCTACTCCTTTTTGTTCGAACGATGTAAAAATGTTTCCTGAACATTGGGGGAATTGTCTGTTTTGTTTAGACTTATAGTTGTATAGTAAAAAGAAGCCCATTTCTTCAATATATTTTATATGTAAAGGCCTATTTTTATTGTTTTTCTTAAAAAAATGTTTCCTCATTGTCTTGCCAAGAAATTAAGGCTTGGCTAATTAGGTAACAAAAGAGAAAATAGATACTTAACCATATAATTTCCTAATAAATAAAACCATAATTATTTTTTCAACATTGATATACTTTTATACAGTTGAAAAAAGGGCAAATCCCCTCTACATTATATGTCCATGCAATGCGAGTTTCTCTGTTAGTGCATGTAAAGGAAACATTTAACGCCACCTTTGGGGAAACCTTGACTTTGTATGTGTGTGCAATTCCACTCAAAGAAAAGCAATATCATATGTTGAATATGTCAGTAAAGAGATTTGATTTTCCTCTCCTTGATGGATCATAGATAGTTTAGAAACTACTTCCAAAATACTTTGGTTAACTTAGCCATACATGTAATCTCATAATAGAAAAGGCAATGTTTGTAAAAAAAAGCGGGCCCACTTCTATCAATTCCTCCAAGAAATGTATCTTCTCTCCTAGTCTTAATGGAACTTTCGTTATAAGTTTCCTTGTTTGGGTACAAACAAGAACTTGCCTAATTACTAAAGGAATTTTTCTTAAACGTTGAGCTATGCATTTAAATTTGTGAACCTTGGGGTCGAGCGTGTCAATATGTGTTACGGGCATGACCATATAAAGTCACGTGGTAAGTTGTACCGTAATATTCTACACATGAGGATAACTTATGAGGGTTAACCGAGAGTGTAAAGAAGGGAATATTACTTTTAATCCTAGGGATTGAGACAACCCATTAAGGCATGGGGCCCTTAGGTTTGGCTATAAATATGAGGCATAACTACCCTCATTTGAGACACTATTGACTATGTCGAGACTCTGATCTTGTAGCGATCAACCCTTGTAGCAAGGGCCCCAGTACCAGGTACGACTCAATACCACGGTGGTGGTATGGGACGCTGATCGAGGCTCGAGTCCGTTTGATCTCTTTAGTTAGGGCCTAGGGGTGGTTGGGTGGATCAACACCCTTCTTTCTTTGTCTTCTCTATATAACTATATTATATTTCCTTATCTTATGCTTACATTAGGATTAAGCTCTAACAATATGGCTCTTCATATAAGCAATCTAGTTTGAAAATGAAAATGGGACCTATTCTTTTAGTATTTTTAAAGGCTAGGATTATTTTATCATTCTCTCAAAAAAACATGTCTTTGCAAAGATTAGTCCATGGGATTTGAACCTTGCTAACTAGAGGTAAAAAACTACGTAGCTAATGAAAAAATCCTTGACAATTGTCTTTAACGATAAACAAAGTTTGTCTTTGATATCTCTAAACTTTGTAAGACAAACCACAAGATAATGAAACTTGGCTTTCGTCATCTGTCTTGGCACAAAAACTAGTAAAATAAGGAATTTATGAAACACAATGCATTAGTTTCTCAATAATAAAAGCTTATTGTTTTAAAAGTCCGAAATGGAGATGCCTACTTTGATAAAACTTTCTAGAACAAAAGAAACATCACTTCTACAGACTACAGAGCTCCCAAGGGATTTGACCCTTGCCATCTAGTGTAGAGCAAACTAGTAAAGAAAAAGTTTTCCTTGACATCTAGCTTGTGCATAGTGATATTAGTTTCACCCTTGTTTTTTTTTCCCCTAAAAAGACACGCCTTGGTATTATGAAACCATAAGAAATACAAAAGTCGTGTTGGATAAACAAATATACCAACCAATTCCCTTGTACTCTGATCAGAGCAAATTTGTTGAGCATAGCCAACAATAAGGGCTGATCAAGCAAACACATATCGAAGATGAAGGTATTCTAGTACTTTTCTTGCTTTCTCAAGCATACCACAGGTAACATACATATGAACCAAAGCAGTGGCAAGAAACCATAATTCTCCAACAATTTCCTTTTCATGATATTAGTTTCACCCTTGTTTTAGTTAGTGAATTCATGTGTTCAACTCTTGTTGGATGGAAACATAATAAATAGAAAGGAAGAATGGGGAAATAACCACCAACACGATTTTTCGTGTTTATGCCTGTTAAAGAACCTTTACATGCGGATTCACAAAAAACTATAAGAACCATGATACCATTAGGAATCGACAATGGTTTGGTTTAGGCTAAACCAAATTGGCCTTATCCAATCCAAACCGATTAAGCCTAAACCGTTTTGGGGTTCTCAAACCTGAACCAAACCAAGCCAAACCGATCCCTAAACCGATTTGGGACAAAAAAGCTTAAATTAGGGGTGTGAAGAAACCCCAAAAACACCACTACCACTACCACTCCCACTTCCTCCTACTCTTTTCTCCTCCTTGTATCTCCCACCCCCTTGGCCTTACCATGATGAGTCTGAATTCAACTCCAAGTCTCGCCTCCACAACTCCCTCTTCATAGACTACTACAATTGGTCGGTTGACATCCACGAATCCCTTGCCTCCCACCACTTGAACCACAAGGCCCGAGGCTATGACGATCTCTCACTCTCGATGATCTAATCCTTTTGCAAATTCTAACTTCAAACTTCTCACTGTCTAATTTCTAGCTCTCTAAACCCTAATTATTAAATGGCTAAAACAGTTTGAGCTGGTTTGGCAAGGCTCAAGCTGAGCCAAACTGAGCTCAAACCGTTTAGGTAGGCTCAAGCCTAAACCGAGCTAAGCTGAGCCTCAAAGTCATTAAAAACTTGTTTAGCTACACGGTTTAGGCTTGAGCCGAACCGTTGCCGATCCCTAGATACCATAGACTGGTATCATGGAGTTTTTGTAATAAGCATGGGGAATTTGAAGATATTCTAAGGGCGAAGAGCATTTTGGGGCATGAATGTGAATATATAAAATATGATCCTTTTTGAATAAAACCTAAAAGGGTTAGTTATGTATGCAATCTATTAGTTGTCTTTTCTAGTAGTAGTTTTGATACTATGACATCAACCATTGTAAGGGTCGAGATTGGTAAGTCTAACCATCCATATGATTGTCCGCATACATGTAGAAGTTGTAAGTCTAGCCATCCAAATTTCACACGATGGTCCACGTACTTGTAGAAGATTTTGCCACTCCAATCGCTTCAAACTGAGACTTGAGGTTGCAACATCATTTCGCCAAAAAGGAGGCCTTGTTTCCCAAAATCTGCTACAAGTATGTAGACCATTGTATATAGACCATCATTCGGCAAAAAATGAAAGTATCAATATATATCAGGGATTCCAAGGAAATGGAATCTTGGCAATAGGGTCGGTAGTAGAAACTAGTCAAGAAGAAGAAGAAGAAAAAGCAATAAAAACTAACTTAGATGTTTGGGGTGGGTTCTATGTAACATATGAATACTTCTATATAGAATTGGCCAACAAGCAAAATGGTTTTTTTTTTCAATACATATGGAACAAAAAACAAAAAGAAGGGAAAGCGGAGGCTATTTTCGTAATTCTTCAAACACAAGGAGCATTTCTTCTTCTAATCTTCGCTCAGAGATTTTCCTCTTACGACGAAAAGCAGAGGGAAAAACAAAACAGAGCGCTGCTTCTCTGTCTGTCTGTCTGTCTGTCTGCACAAAATCGCCATATCCAACAGAAACCTAAAAACCTCGGATTTTAGTCGATCGACGTACATACATACCCGCACGCACTCGCACAGAAACTGTGTTCTGAATCAACTATTTAGGGTTTTTGCGTGCGCGCGTGCGCATTTGCAAACGACCTAAAGCTGTATTAATGTATTACAGAAAGGTGAAGGAAATTGTGTCTTTCTTTTCATTCAGGGTTTTCTCACCATGGAAGTAAGCCACACAGCTGTTCATCCCGTGGCAGCTCCCCCTGCGCTGTTACAACCCCCTGCAAGGGTAAGGATGAAGGATTATCAGGGTATGCCTGGAACCCTGGGGGGTCTCTCCCTTCGTCTTGGACAGTTAGGATTTGCTGTTCTTGCTTTCAGTATCATGATCTCCACCCCTGACTTTGGACAAGTCACTGCTTTCAGGTTAGTCTTCTCTTTTGCACTGCCTTGTGTTTTTCCTTTCCTTAAAGTGTTTCCATATGCCACTGGCTATATATGTGTATGTGGATGCGGTGGATGGGTGTATCTGTATAAGTCAGTATATATATATGTGTGTGTGTGTGTGTATTTCTACGTGCTGCATGTGTGCTATGTATATGTACGTATGTAAATGTATATAGTTCACGTCTTTTACTATTTGTGTGTATGTATAGCCACATTTATATTTATGTTTGTTAGTATGTATGTGCACTTTTATTATATATATATATATATATCCATAATTTATAATCGAAGTTAATGTTTTTCAACAATTTTCTAAAAACATTTCCCATGTATTCCCCCCTTCCAATGACATATTCAGGTCACAAAATCAGTTGCAAATTTGTAATCTGTTCATATGGGGAAAATCTTCGTTGTTTAAGAGATGTTTTATTTTCCATTCTCTTGGACGATAGAACTCTCTCTCTCTCGGAGAGTGTACATGTTAAAACAACTCAACAATTTAAGCAGCGTGTAGATATGAAACAATGCGATTCTTCTTAATTTTTCCACATAAGACAAAAATTAGTATGGGATGCAAACAAATTTGTTTGAATGCATTAAGAAGTAACTTGTTGCTTCTCTTTGTTTTGGAAATCTGGATAAGAGAAATCCATCGAAGATATTTCTCAACAGATTTGTATTGTGCATTTGTATTGAAGAATATCGATCCATGAATAGTATTGACTCCTTGCATTCAACTGGGGGATATCTGCACCAAAGACAATTTAATTAACAATATAGTATAAAACTCTTAAGCTTGCGAGGATGGTTATAGACTTATATCTATTTATATAGTCCTCAGAGGTCAAGTATGACTTATGGATCCAAAGCAAACCATGTTCATGTAGCTTGTATGGGTTTTGTTAGTGACTATGCCTGTTGAACAATTTTACTAATGAACATTCTAATTGGGAGTGCTTCTTGTGACCGAGGGAGAAATGCATGTAGGGATAGGTCAGAACTACAATGTGGTAAAGCAAGATCAAAGCTGGGCAAAGGTTGAGTGCTGTAATAGAGTATGATATTCATACTCACTAACTTGTTTGGCACAAAATATGTGTAGCTGATGAGAGAGGGATTTATGGTCCTTGGACATCAACTATACCCTATGGGTCCAAAAATGTAAGATTGTCACAGAATATGTGTGCAATTGAGTAGTGATGCTTAAGGCTCATGAATTTTGGTGATAAAATGTTGTAATTGAAAGTGTGCATTGTGTGTGTGTGTGTGTGAGAGAGAGAGAGAGAGAGAGAGAAAGAAAGATATATTAACGTCTTCTAAGGCCAAAATTGGCCATGAGACAAATGGTTTACAACAAAAAATGGGATATTTACCCATTCATCGAGAGTAAAAAATAAATAAAAATAAGACAAAATAGAGTTTAAGCTAAATAGTTCTAGTAAAATAATAAACATGTTCTATATAAAAATCATGTTCTACAATGAAAATGTTATACTAGGCCTAATTTCATTTCCATCCAAGTCTCTCGAAGAGAAGTAGGAGGTCAAAGGGTTGCGATGTGGATGTGGCCTGTGATGTCAATGTAAAAGGTACCCCAACCATAGCTTCTAGTCGACGTAGCTCACGTTCCCTTATCTTTTCTATTCCATGCCGACTTGTTTTAGAGCCCAACATCCGAGTGTGTTTAGTTGTTCTTTGCATTTCTACTTCCTCAAGAGAGAGGCTGAGCGGCATAAGTGTATCTACATACATCGTCTCCCCTTGTTCCTAAAAATTTACACTAGTTACATGTTGATGAATAGTAAAAGGGTTATGGTTAACACTTTGTAATTTATTCTCCCTATGTTGTTTTAGCTCTAAAATATACCTACCTAGTCTCTTTACACTCGGGGTATCTAATAGTTTGGAGAGGGTAGGAGAGGGTCCTAATATGTCTTGGTATTCTGCCCATATCTCGGCATAAGTTGGGCACTTGCATGTGAAGTGATGCTCATCCTCTATCTCTATGTGGCATAACCTACATAGCCTTTCCTCTTTAGGGACTCTATTAGCTCGATCATTCTCAATCTCAAGTTGGTGAGATGATATCCTAAGTTGTCCAATGGCCACCCTTAGTGCATTTGATAAGAATGTATCTAGATATCTTGGTCGTGTAATAAAACCTAACTTAGAGAAGTGCAAGAAATGTTCCTTATAGTACAACATTTTAGATGGGAGTGGCTCTCGTGGGGTGATCCATTTATATCAAGTGTAAATTTGCCATATTTCTTCATGAGAGAGAGTTTGATCAGTCCCATGGTTGTACTTAAGGGGGGGTAGGTTATTAATATCTATGCCCTTAGTGCATTTGATAAGAATGTATCTAGATATCTTGGTCGTGTAATAAAACCTAACTTAGAGTGATTCTACTAACATCAGGGGTAGATTGAACTCTGCTCTTATAATGTGATGTGGTACTACCGATTTGCTTCGGAGTTGACGTGATAACATCGTCACCAAAGGTCTCTCTAATTGCGTCCACATGAAAGATGGTAGATCCGGAGCCCATAATACTGATGCATACATGAGGGAAGGGGTCACTAATGAGTCGAAGAGCCATCCCTTGGTTCGTGGCTCTTGAAAGTATGCCTGGTGGCATTCTCTCTAAGAGTGAGAGGGATCCATACCCTCTCATTAGCCTATCTTTGGCTGCCTGGGTCATCGAGAATTTACTTGAGCGAGCACTAAAAGTGACTCCCAAGTATACATATGATCCAACTACCTCAACTAGTTTATGAGAGAGGGTTAGGTGACATTTACTCCTAACTATGGACAATGAATGAAAGATAAGGACTTTAGTTTTCGATAGATTCATTACCAGTCCTTGTTGTGTACAAAAGTCATCTAGGGCATTAAGATGCTTTTGTAGGTCGTGTTCTGACTCTGAGAACAAGACAATGTCGTCTATGTAAAGTAAGAGGCTAACTTGCGTATCCCCAATAGCTACTCCCTTGCCTCCCTTACGAGCAATAAATTCCGTGATCTCATCAACTAGTTTATGAGAGAGAGAGAGAGAGAGAGAGAGAGAGAGAGAGAGAGAGAGAGAGCTTAGATGGTAAAGTTCTTCAATTGAGTGGAGAAGGTTATGTGTTCAAATCCAAATATTTTACAATGTCATCTAGTAAACTAGTGCAAGTAGTGAAATTTGATGTTTGGCATGTTTTTGTCAATGTTCAAAAATAAAAGCAAATGTGATTTGCAGCTACCTTATTGCCGTGAGTGCATTGCAATCTATTTGGAGCTTGATGGCTGCAGCTATTGATATCTATGCCTTGTTAGTGAAGAGATGTCTACATAATTCGTGTTTGGTCAGCATTTTTGTAATGGGTGATGGGGTAAAAGAAACTTTTGTGGCATTATTTGTTATTTATTTATTATTTAGGCAAGGTATACATATATTGTTTTTGTGACTAGATCATATCAACAATAACTTTTGCGGGTGCATGCGCAACGGCGGGGATAACAGTGCTCATCGATAATGATTTGGATCAATGCAGAGGTAATTACTGTGGGAAATATGAGGCAGCTGCAGCCATGGCTTTCCTGAGCTGGACCATGGGCGCCCCTTCATTTTTACTGGCATTCTGGCTCTTGGCCACCAGATAGTCTGGTCTCCTCTTTTTCTGGTTTCATTTTTTTTGACACACTTAAGTCATGGGTGTGTATAGGTACCCTTTTGTGTGGATTTGAAGGGGTTTTATAACATAATCATTTACCTCATTGTACTATATTATATACACACACACATAAATTGATTAATTAATTGGTCATGGAAATGTACATATCTTTATGCCCTTTATGCCTTTTGGAAAGGTTAGTTAAACCATTTCATATATTCAGTATCTAATTCTTGACCTTCATTGTATGTATAACAATAAATTATAATAATTAATCGTATAACATTATTTGAGCCTTTTGGGGATTGATCATGTACACAGCCTTACATAAATTTCAGCTTAATTTAGTTAAGTGGCCTTGCTGCTTGTTTGAACAAGTGTTACATGTGTGAGGGTCAATATTGTTTTCAGAGAGTGATGTTCTTGTACCATTTGGTTTGATGTTAAAGTTGTTTGTGACATAATCTTGTGTCAAATAAAATAGTGTGTAGGTAGTATCTGAACCTGTATGTGCTACATAATTAGAGTTAATGTGCAAGCTTTGTGTTCAGGGGATTTTAGTTCATTTCATTTCTATATGCTTGTTGATCATAGATTTCTTCACATGTATTGCCTTACTTTGTTAGAGGTGCACATTTTTCTTTGTTTATCAATATCAGCTTTAGCAAAAAGCATATTTGGCCACCTTGTTATTGAAGACATAAAAAAGCAAACTAGTTTTAACAATGATATAATTCAAACCAAAAAGTAAAGTCAGAATCTTAAAACAGCTTTCCTTTCTACTTATTGCTTGCGTTGTTATCTTTGCGGACATGGATAATATTCTACACTTCCGAATTTTTCTGCATTAGTAACTCTTCTTCTCTCTTATAGTCCTATGTTATACTTGCTCTTGTCATTTATATTTACCTACTCACCTTGTTCACGGTCATTTATCTCTTTGTCTCTCTCTCAAAGTAGCTTTAAGATGCCTATGTCTAGCCTTTCCCTTCAAGTGAACAAATGGGGTATTAGAAATGGAAGATATCATAGCCTCTACTTCATTAAGTCTACGCCATTTAGAATTTTAATGATTCAAGTCAATAATTTTGAAACATGTCCTCAATCGCAAATATCCCAACACCCCCTTTCTGTCACAATGCTCGACAATAGGATGGTGGTAACCTAATTATTGAAAAATGAGAACTCCATTTCTTCATTTTCAATCCTTATGAACAAATTGTCTATTATCATTTACATACCCTTATAACATAGGCTTTTTGTTTAGGTTTGTTGAAAGGGAGGGCGAACAAGCATGGCATGTAGTGGTGAAATCAATTCTCTTAGTAAATTAGGATTTTTTTATTTCATCGTATTATGCATGTATTCGAATGTTTTTATGGATTTTTTGTTTCTCTTCTTTTTGAAGGATTATCTTGTCTCTTGTTTATAATATGAATACAATATTCGCTTTATAATTTAGTCTGTTTTTCCATGTCGCGTCAATTAATGTTAAATATCCACTAGTATCCTTGAATATTCCTAAAGATGCAATATAATAACCTAAACGACTTTCGCTACTACACATGTAGGAAATTTGAACATGACATCCACCTCCAATTCCAAAGAAAAATAACACATCCTAACTAGAATGTGTATGTGTCTAACAACAATGCCGAAGGCTACACGCCAATTATTTTCAAAAACATGGAACTTGTTTGCTACCTGAAAGCATGTGGTAGCATTAGAGCTACATTAGCTGGCAATGAAATTTGGAAGGACATTGTACAAAAAGATGTTGAAAGAGAGTACTTCATTGGCAATACATTAGTACATATGTATGCTAAATGTGGGTCACTTGATGAGGCACATGTAGTATTTAACAGGCTTTCCGTCCAAGAACATGTCTCTTGGAATGCATTGATTGCAGGATATGGTGAGAATGGGAAATTTGAGGAAGTGCTCAATCAATTCTATCAAACGAAGGATCCATGGCTAACCATTGTCTTACACAAATCGGTCTTGGGAAGAATTGTCGCTTCCTTTCCATCTATTTTGTATTTTGTAGCTGGTATGCCTTTTTAAAACTAATGGAAGAATATGTTGTTTGGAATTTATTTTTTGCCAAAAACACAATTT
>NW_028231615.1:0-11206 GCF_043228905.1 Azolla caroliniana | reverse complement strand
ACACTAGGCATCTATTCTTATTAGATGTTCATTTCTTGTATCCTTTAGTTGATAAGGAAATACAGGAGGGAGAGCGAGTATTTTGGGCCAACAAAATGCCAACTTCTTTATTAAGTCTCAATAAGTCCAAAAACTTGAGATGTTTCTTTATTTATATCAGACTTCTCCAGTAGTGAAAGTTTAGCTCTATCAGTGGCTCTCCTGGTGTTTGCCTGCCCTTTGAAGTTCCTCTGACCCGTTTCATGGTTCCATTGAGTGGCTTTGACATGTTTCCTTCAAAAAGTGATGTTTTCCTAGTTGTGCATGAAAGTAACAAAAAGAAGATGCAGCCAATGGCCGAGTGGAGAGAAAATGTTATGGAAGAAGTTTCCTCTTGTAATAACAAAATCTCAACAAGTGTCATGTTTCTGGTGGTGTTTCTATGAAGAAGGCGAGTGCATTGCAACCATCGAGGAAGGATGAACTGTGCTGGATACAATTCTCAAATTCTGTAAATACATTTCAGGAGCTGATATGGAACCACAAAATTTGTGGAGTACATGGATGTTCCGTCCATCTTAGAAAAGGAGTTTGCAAGGCACAAAAGCCAGAGACCTATTCAGCAAAACAAGATATTGGAACTCATATCACTGAAGGAAATGGAACCCAACTTTCTTTCCGTGGAGAAAGTGTTTCAATAAAAGATCAAAGAAGTAGTGAGAAAATTGTTACCTGAAGCATTCTTTTACCCAAGTCGACTTCTTCTTGGAATAGATACATTACTGTGTATGCATTGTTTCCAAATAATGGTGCAATTGGATCCTAGCAAAGTAGAAGCAAATTGGTTCATGGACAAATTTGAATATTGTTCATGATGCTCACAGTTGATTAGGTCTATGTTCTTAAATTGCTTTGCTTTACATAGAATTAAAAAAGATGGTAATACTTTACGTGGGCTCATGGGGAAATTACAGCTTTCAAACTCGTGGAAGAGAAAAATGGCTTCTCTTACAGAATCTTGAAAATACTTTGTGGGTCAATATGATTCATGTGGGAATAACTGGGCAGTTTTCATGCAAAATGGTCAGGTATTAGCATATGAGATGAGAGCCTTGTCATGACCAAAGAAGGCTTACCAGGTTTATCAGAAAGAGGTTTTCGCTGTAATTCACGCTTTCTAGTTGGAAATGCCATCTCCTAGGTGTTGCTTTTATTGTGCAAACGGATCATTAAAGCTGCTATGGGGCACCTTTCGTATTCATGTTCCATTTTCATATTGTGCATGAAGAAAGCAAAGAATGTAGTAGCTGATGCATTATAATGAAAAACATGTGCCAGCAGTGTCTATTCCTACCCTCATGATTTAGATGAAATGAAGGAAAAATATGCTGAGAATGGCGATTTCTGTAGGATATATGATCAGTGAGATAATGAGCAGCATCATGAGCATTAGAAACTTGGAGATGGGTTTGTTACGATGGGCGACAAATTTTGTGTGACACATCCATCAAAGCCTAAAGTTTTAGTTGAAAGTCATGATCCACTGTATGTGGTCATTGTTTGACGCCACAGTGAAAGCGGTTGAGGCCTTCTTTTTATTAACCAACTTTATGATATGAGATGCATGAACGCTTGTAAGAACATGCAAAAATTGTCAATACTTAAATTGACAGGCAAATAGCATTGGAGTTGGAGTTGTTGCAGTCTTTGCCAGTCTCAGATAGACCATGGAAAAGTATAGTTATGGACTTTGCTGCTTGTCTTTGGAGATCACAAACATGAAATGATGGGATTAGTAAACATGTCCATTTTATTCCTGTAAGAAAGAAAAAAAGAAAGAAAGATATATTAAGGAAGAAGAGAACACATGGTCAAAATATTTATGCATAATATCTTGAACTACCATGATATGCCTTTGTCTATGTAGTTAGTGAATGGAACCCAAGGATTACAAGTTTATTTTGGAGAGTTTTGTTTGAGAGAACTACAATACTAATCTTCTTTTTCATCCACAAATGAATGGACGTTTAAAAGAAGCCAATTCTACTACCTTAGATTTGCCTAAATGCTAACTTTTAGAGCTTCGAGCAAATTTGGAATACTATTTACCTTTTTTTGAATATGCTTATATTAATACTGTGCATTTGTCAACATGAAGCTCTTTTTTGAGAAGTAAATGGAAGCATTATTATTGTCTATGCTAGGCCAAAGCAACATATGAGACCTTTTTTTTACAAATGCATAAAACTGCCATTATTGTATCTCATCATAATTCAATAGATACTATGGATCCTATGACAGGCAATTATAGTGTATTTATGTTTAGGTTCTGATGTTTGTGGATGAGGTTGCTGAGGTCGTGACCATTCTTATCATCCCAGAAGGAGGGAAGAAATTGACTCTTGTCTTGCATATAAAGAACAAGATTTTTGAGACAGACAAATGCGTCCAAAATGCTGGGGAAGATTGTAATGAGGTCAAGCTTTCCCTTGAAAAGACTTAAAACTAAACAAAAGAAAGCCACACATGGTCATCATTGTGATCTAGTAGTTATGAATCTAGAGACAACTGTTTCTGCTTGATTTATTCTTAACCTGTTTAAAGGAAGTTAAAAGTATCTTCCTCATGCTTAGGAAATTGCTGTCCAAACCTAAGTTATATTAATAGAAGCAGTTTTCAGGTGTTTTTAATAGAGCAGTAGCATAAAAGAATCGGTGTACATTTAAATTTTATACAGGCCGTAAATCTGAAACAAATTTCTAATGAAGCTGGATTTTTCCCATTTGCATTCTAACAGGAAGGAAGAATATTTTGTTGCAAAAGTGGTAATGAAAATGATTTTTTTGTTTCCAGGTCACCCTTTCTGGAAGGTCTTTGGCAATTCAAATGGATTGGTGCAGGAAGTCCAGGGCAGTTCGCTGCAAGAGTCCTGTTACAGTATGATCAAAAGACAGTTTCTATTTTGTGGTGTCCTTTCTGCAGGCATGAACTAACACTATTTTCCTTCTATAGGAGGTTTCCATCTGCATTAGCTACCCTATCCGAGCTAAACATTCTTATTGTGGACGGATCTGCCAAAGCTACGGCGACCTTAAAGCTATTTAATACAGTATGATCACAAGCTATGTAAAGATTTTAGTTTCAGGATTGTCACTTATCCCTGGGGTTCCTTACTCTGATATTCTTTTGGTAGCTAAGACTAGGGAATCCCAGGGTTTTTTTCAGACGAAGAATAAATAGGAATGCCTCCAAAATACTGCTATACTAATTAGGAGCAATTTGAACGTGTTAATTTGTTTTTTTCAGATAACAAGCAATGTGGTTCTTTTGAATGAGATGTTGATTTGTTATTTTTTCCCCAGATAACAAGCAATATGTTTATTTTGAGTGAAACATTGAAATGTTCTTTTTTCCGAATAACCAGCAATTTGTTATTTTGAGCAAAATGTTGATTTGTTTTTTCCAGATAACAAGTAATGTGGTCTTGACAAGTAAACTTACTGTGGAAGGGCCTCTGAGATTAAAAGAAGAATACATTGAAGGATTACTCGCTTATCCAACCATTCAGGAGGCTGCAGTTCCACCGCAAGTTCAAAGTGCATACGGACAAATTGCTAGTACATTGCAACAGCTTCCAACCAATCTAATGGATGCACTGTCAAATGGAGTAAAGATTCCTTTAGGTGAGCTCTTTGACATTATGATATCTTGTGATTTTGCCTAATAATTGATACCTTTTTTTTTGGGTTCTTGTCAACTAAGTGTGTACTGTAACCGAATTAGAATCAGAATGTATTTACAAGGGTTATGAGCCTAATTAGAATGTGATGGGCAGTTTGTGGTTATGAGTAGCACAATATGTTGCACGATGAACCCAACACTTTTGCACAATTACTTGGTTCCAGGGATGTCCGTGTAGTGTTTTCCTTGAAAGTTCATAATCAGCAAAGGAAAGAATGCAGGAAGAATAAGGGATTAACATTCATCCAATTCAATGCTGATAGACTCCATCACTTCACAAGCATCATTTTGAAGAAATCGGATAGAAAAATGTAGATCATAGTATAAAGGCACTCGTTCTAGAAGGCAATGGGTGTGTTTGCCAATGCTTGTTTGCAAGGTGCATTTAGTTTTTCCTTTTTTGTCCATTCTTTGTGGGAAAACTCTGTTGACAGTAATATCAGAATGCTACCGCATTTGCATACATTAATCTTGCATTGAGTTTAGCATATTGTCACTTCTCGATGTTGACAGTTTTGTTTATGTTTGACATTACAGTGGGAACCTTTGAGAGACAGTTATTGATTTCCTATCTTGATGATGAAATCTTGGTAAGTCCTGTTGTATGTTTCATGAAACAGGAAATGAAAGATAAGCACGTGCTAATGTTTTTCTAAATTTCTAAATTTCTTGCAGATTGCTAGGGATGGGTCTGGTGTGCCGGAAGTGTTATTTCATACATCAAATACCACCATATCTGATGGTGAGCCTATATCTGAATATGTGAGCTAGAGTTAACCTTAATGCGCTAAACGGTACTACTCAGTTATTTGTAAAATTTTCCTCCAAAACACATACTATTATTACCTGTGGTCACTGCCAATATTTTCTTGATATGTACATTGTTTACACCTTACGTTTGCTCCTTTTGTGCTTTTTCATATAAGTCGTAACTATGACATTTTTCTGCTTTCACATCCATGGAGAGGTGATTTTGTATGGATCGTACCTTATGATTCCCACCCATCAATCATGGCATGCATAAACTTCGAGCTAGATGCACCCACCAACCCCATAAGAGTTCCTGTACAAAAAATACATAAGTGGCCATACTTAGAGGAAAGAGTTCTAGCCACTGGTAGGAATCAGCAACGGTTTGGTTTCAGCTTAACCGGTTTGGCATTTTCCTAGACAAACCGGTTAAGGCTTAACTGAATTGGGGAAGTTCGAACTTTAACCAAGCTGAATTGAACCAGACCCTAAACTGGTTAAGCGAAACGAACCCTTTATTGATATGTTTGTGCTAATTTTTGCTTTTCTTTTCTCACTCAGTTTTTGGGACAATAGGGATGTGACACCTTCATTTCTCTCTCTAGTAATTGAAAATTATATAAATGGCTTAACTGGTTTGAGCCAGTTAATCATGGTTCAACCCAAACCAACTCGAACTCAAATTGTTTAAGCAGGTTCAAGCCTGAACCGAACTGAATTGAACGCCAAGCCGCCAAACTGTTTAACAGTTTGGTTCGGGCTTGAGCCGAACCATTGCCAACTCCTAGCCACCGGAGCATGTTAAGATATTATCATTTTCATCTCTTTGTGATGCGTTAAAGTTAGTGTAGGGTGCCAAGATCATTCCAAGCATTCAATCGTATTATTGATGTACTCTCTCCTTAACAAAATTTGTAGAGCTGGCAAAAGCACGTGTAGCTAAAAAAGTTCTGTAATTGAAGAGGAGCACGAGGAGTCCTAGAGTATCAACATGGGTAGGGTTGCAATTAGAAGTTTAAAAAATAGTCATTGTCGTCAATGGTTTACGTAACATGATAATACATTATTAATAGTCATGATGGATTTTGGATGCTTAATTGCAAGAGATTTATGTCATTGGTAGATTGATTCATTGTGTCATACCTTTACACCATTGGTATTGTAATGCATTATGTCATACCATTGCCAACTACGACATTATCAAAATTGTACTCACATTTTTAATAGATGTCATGTCAACTTGCACAAGTGTTTTGCAATGGAGATTTCTTTATATTTCAAAGACTACGTAGGTTCTTTGTATGAGGCTCTCTAGAAAAGTTGATTATGACTTTGTGGCACAAAACAAAAAAGTGACACAAGCATTTGACAAGTTATATTGTCATCGGTGCAGTAAGCCGAAGTTATTATATGAAAAAAAGAGATGTTTCACATTTAACACATCAAAAGCAAATGGGTAGCATAACTTTTGTGTGAAGTAACATGGCTTCATTAGTGACCAAGTTAATGATGAACTGTTAAACAATGATTATTGAGTAGACATTGAACAAAAAGGTGGCTCTTCTACGGTAAGCTAAGAAAGTGGCAACAAATGTGACATTGAACTAATGATTTATCCTCGTGATAATGTCATTGATGTTGGACTTGCTCAAGTGAGGATTTGCAAAAAAGTACAACATAAAATTGAAATTGTAATAATGAGCATTGATTATAGACGGCAAGAAAACCAAAATATAAGAATAGAACATAATAGAATTTTTATCATCCACGAGGTGGCCAAATTTGATCTATTGGACTAATTTCTAAATAAACATATCAACTTGTATGCATCCCCTTCCTCAGAAGGGGGTTTACTACTTTGTAGCAAGAACTCTCTTTGTGAAATTAAAGCACATAGATACGTGCTCATCTTTCTTGGTGGGGAATTGAGTATGACACTTGAATTATCATGCTTGTCTAACAAGTCATCATACTTCTTGTGAATTGCCTTATACATGGAGCATGCAAGAAGCAAGTGACAATCATCCTCCATTAAGTTTTCATCGCCAACCTTGCATGTCTTCATGCTTGGGTGATGATGTCATGATGCTACCTCAACACCTAATTTGTGTGAGTGAGTTCAAAGAAGTGTTTAGGCTTGTTGAGAGCCAAGGGTCATGGGGAAGAAATGGTTAGATATGTTTTGGCGCTTTTACAGTTTACCTTGTATTGGGGCAAACGTTGGGGGTTAATGTTTGCAATGTATATTCCAAGTTTGACATTTTAACCTCTTGCCACATCCTTCGTGCATTTATTAATATATCCCCTATGATCACATACTTTGTAGTCTCACATGAGAGCTCTGATAGATGTTTACTCCCCATCTCTTAAAACATTTCCTTATGTCAAGTGCTCATCTAGATAAGAGGATTTTAGTCTTAATAGTTTTTTGTCCCTTGCTTCCTATGTTCCAAGCATGCTTCTTTGATCAAGCATATTCTTGACTTTTGTGATGTATATATACTCTTTGCATGGATAATACCTCTATGGCCCGTTATAACATAATAGGATAGTATTTTATCCCCAATTTTCTGCATAAGAACAAAATTTGGTTTGTCTCCGTTTCATTCCATGAATTAAGTGTGATATTGCCACCCCAAACTTCCATTCCATAAAGCAATAGACCACCATAGTATTGAATAAACATCAATTTCACTTTCCATTCCTAAGTATCATTTTTGCATTGATTCTTAAAGATATAATAACTATTCCAACCCACTTGAAATCTAGAACCATAACATACATTTGTCGAAGGATATTAATACCATGATATTTGAAGGTTTGTACCATTTGTATTGGTTATACCTTGTGTGTAGAAGTGAGTAATGTCTTGGCTGTATTGCCCTTATCACCATAATTTTTTTAAAAATCCAATTCGTGAGCCAATCTTCTAGTAAACATTGTTTGAAAGCTTGATCCATGATAGTCCTTATCCATTGGCAAGTTTGTGGTCTCGTCCATTTCCATTAAGTTACAGCCACTATTTTGCCACCAAACATTTTTTTGCCTCTCTATTAACATCTTGAATAGACACACATGACTTATATGGTGTTTCCATTCTCAATGTCATAATTATTATCC
The DNA here is from genome assembly GCF_043228905.1 of Azolla caroliniana. NCBI lineage: Eukaryota > Viridiplantae > Streptophyta > Polypodiopsida > Salviniales > Salviniaceae > Azolla > Azolla caroliniana. Next base: position 3,616 of record NW_028231615.1, on the reverse strand, counting down.
CATTGTGCATATGAAGCTTATCAATATATATTGTTCAATCTCTTCATTGGTGAATTCACTACTATATCTTCTTTTTCCCTCGAATTGTGTCCATGCTAACTTTCATTAGAGTCTAAACCTTTCCCTTTCCTTCCTTTCTTGCATTTGATAAAATGGCCTCTTATTTCTCCTCACCATTCTTTGATCTTGATACAATGTTAGGGCATTAATTTTTTTTATTTTGCGGCCTTAAAATTTTAAAGATGAACCTTGCATTACATGGGAAACTAAGCATTCAATGTCCACCTACATGAGTGCATTGAAATATTGACAACCTACCTCGAAAATGGCATCCTTCAATTGCTCCTACTTTGTTTTCTCATCTTTGCTAAGGGAGAGAGGTTCATGACATAACAATCAACCTCTTTTGCATTTGGATTAGCTTTTGACAACAAGGTTGCGTAATGTACCTCTTTTTGGACTCTAAGTGCATTGATCAATGTGTGAATTTTTAGTTGCAATGTGGAAGTATAAGGGCTTGGGGTCTTGAACAAGGTGAAAATGGGCCAATTCTGAATGTATTCACCATGGATGCATCCGATTCTTTCGCCAATACATAGTCAATTACACTTCCTCCTTGCGAGGTTGGGAGACATTTGAAAACATTTGTCATTGGAACCACATGGGTACCATTGAAAATCTTCAAGTTTGTGCAATTAAGCTTGTGTATGAGAAACCCACCATAATCTTGTATCTTCTTAGTCATGTGACAAATCTGACACCATTACAATTCTAGCATTAAAATACCCCACAATTCTAGCTCATAACTAAGAATTTTAGCATTATAATTCTTAATTATGTTACAATTCTAGCATTAAAAAAACCCACAACTAATACTTTTCCAACACAAACAAGGATCATCATGATCTAGCTCATAAAAAATATAGTAATTGGAGTCTGGACTCTCTATGAGGAATGTAACAAGATGCCAAAGAAAGTTTACCTTTAAACAATGTATTCATCATAATTGTATATAGTTTCCCAAGTTCTCACGATAAATAAATGCTGGCCATACTCTTCAAATATTACTCCTACTACGGAACCATATAGATTTTATGATGTGAACATCAATATTAGGTATACATTTAGCTTCATGTTCGCAAGTTTCAATCATAAATAAAATACTTGTACCATGAGCTACCTCACTTAATCTTGAGCCTTTATTTCTTGAATATTCTCTACAATCTTATAACATGAAGCTCAAATGTGAGATAGTTCCATAGGTCATCATTTGCTATGCATTTTGAGTTCCTTTTTTCTTGCTCCTTTGGTATTCGAGAAACCTCATTGAGTCATCACCATCTAAATTATTATATAAAGCCTATCATTTAATTTATCTCACGCCCTTTTTATAGCAAACTTATATTATTGTGGGAAACCTAAATATGTACCCATTCACATCATAAAGGTTATTATTGAAACTTACCCATTTAAAACTAAGCAATCTATCATATACACCAAGTTTTGTTTGCCTTAAACTTCCAACATCAAGGTATGATGTCAAGAATTTGTTTACTTAACCTTCCGACATGAGGTAACATAGCACCTCACCAACTTTTATTTGAATCATCGATAATCTTTGTGGCCTCAAAAGACTTGTCTCAAAACATAAAAAGATTGTATGACAATAACAATGGGAAAACTAAGAGACTTGCGGAATATATTAGCAACCTTACAATCCCTTCGAATCCATTACAAACCTTACAAAGACATGACTCTTGTTTGGGTTGCACATGCACATGCACATGCACATCCACATCCACATCCACATCCACATCCACATCCACATCCACATACACACACACATACACATACACATACACATACACATACACATATCTATGTGTGTGTACCTAGTGGTAAAACCCCTAACCTCACTAGCTGGCCATCACAACCACCTTCAACAAGCTTCAATTTCTGTACTACTCTCAATGTCGGATAAAATTTGCATAACAATCACATTACAAGCAAAATTTGGAAGCAGATCTACTTACAAGGCTTGGGAAATTCATATGATGATGACGACGATGGTATTAAATGCGAGAATAAATTATTAAAAGGCCATTCAACAAAGCAAAACACCAATAAGTTTTAAAATCCTTTGGCCTTAAGCTTAGAGTCCATACTTGGGGTCTTCATCTTTGAGGCAAGATGTGTTAAGAGGGAAAGGCTGGCCGATCCACATGGCGTTCCGGGTATGGTCGAGGAGAGGGAATCCGGTGTTGGGATGAACAAGGGCCGAGAGGCCGTGCCGGTTCACGTTGAACCACGGGACGAAGCGCGCGAAGTGAGCGGGTTTCTTGAGGTCCACTTCGAACATACCGACGGGGTGGGGTCCGATGGGGCGGTCCCATAGCTTGTACACGACGGCCTCGGGGAATCTCTGGATGATCTCCTCGCGGAGCTCTCGGGCCACCCGGGTTTGGGCTTCATCGGTATGGAAGTAGTAGATGTGCACATCATAGGACCTAACTGGGTCCCCAAACTTGGTAGGGAATCCTTCTTCTTCTTCTTCTTCTTGTTTTTGTTGTTGAGTTGTTAGGGTTGGTGTCTGTGTTGCTGGTGGTTGTTCCATGATGTTTGTTATCACTCACACACATACACACACACACACACACACTCTCTCTCTCTCTCTCACACAGATCTCACTCTTCTTTTTTGGGGCTATCTACAAGTGGATATACTCTCCCCTAGTAAAGAAATCGACCAGATATATTGAACTAGGGAGTGCATAAGGATCGTGTGGAATGCATATAGGTACATACATACATAAGGATTGCATACATACATACATAAGGGTGGGTTGCGTGGGATGAGTATACATACATACATACATACATATGGAAAGACCATATGCTTTTGGAATTCCACATTAAATAAACAAAAGAACTCTGGCCAAGAGAGAGAGAGAGACGTATATATTCGCCATTTGAATAGGTGTGTAGGGTGGCATTGAGTTTGGAGTCGTGGTAGTCTTTAGATCCCTAGATACAAGGGTTCTATACTTTGTAGTAAGTTAGTCATGGTGGTGTTTGTTCTTTTGTAATGAAAGCCATTATTTACAGAAAAAAGAAGAGAGAGACGTATATTCTGGCAAGTTTGATGAAGTCAAATGATGCCCAACAAGCTCTTCGAGAGCGACTTTGATGTGCGAACACATGCGATCCGCTCCATTCCATGCTTTTCGACTCCCGATTTCTCACTAGATCTTTGGAACATCCGCCTCACACTTCACGGCGTAGAGTTTGATTTTCTCGAGACACATTGTTTCCATAGTCTTGATTCAACAAACCAAAGAAGGAAAGATGGTAATGCTAGTACTTCACTACCCATTAAGATTTTGTTAGAACTTTGCTTATTTTTTTGTCGTGAAATTGTTAGGGCACCTCATTCCGAAAGTTCCTTGCGTACTCAATTCAATTCCATAACCTAATGGTTAAAGCTTTGCAAACAAAAAGAAGAAGAAAAAATTGCTACGAATGTAGTTTTATCGTGCGAATCACGTTGGGAGATAAAGTGTTTTGAGAAATATGGGGAAGTGGAAGCCAGATATTTTTGTGGACTGGGAGCAATGGAT
>NW_028231614.1:0-11213 GCF_043228905.1 Azolla caroliniana | reverse complement strand
GCAAGTGGCTGATATTCTTATGAAGGAACTAAGCATAGAAAAACATACACAGTTCAGGGACATGATTGGAGTTATAACCATTGGTATGATAGCTGAAAAGCATGAAGGAAAGAAGACTGAAGATGATCTAAAGAAAGGATAAGTTAAGCTTGAGGAGCGGTATTGAGAAACAAGCTCAACAAAAGCATGTGATGCTTATTAGGCATGTAGGTGAAACAACTATTTAGCTAGTCAAAGCTAATTAGCTAAATATGTAAGTCACTTATAACTTAGGTAAAAAAGTAGTAAGAGAGAGAGAGAGAGAGTAGTTGTAAGAGAAGAATAAAACAGATGAGAGAGGTTCTCTCTGTGTAATGAAATAGAAGAGAAGAATAAAATTATGCCTACGTACTAGGTGTCAAGACTCAAACTCTTGACATGACCATGTTATAATCAAGTGTTATGGGTTAACCAACATATCTAGTATACAATCATGTGTATAATTGCTTCTTGTAGTTTTTAGCTAGCATCATGTAGTTGCTCGCTTGAATTATTTACACTTGGCACATGCATGCGTACCTACATGCTTTATTGTAGATTCACATGTGTGCAACATGTATGCATGCCACGTAGTATAAATAGTTTTCACCTTGAAGGAATTCAAGGTGAACAACACCAGTTATGGATTCTTTCAGTTAATACCACTCAACCATTTGGTTATCTTCTTTCTAGTCTCTTGAGCTTATGATCTATCCGTGACAGTTTGTTCACCTTCCATCCTCGTAGCTCTCCCTCTCATTAGTCGTAGCTATGTCCGACCTAGCCATTGACTTAAGCCAAATAATGACATCCTTAACACAACTGTAGTTTGAAAATTTAGCTCTTCCAGATTCTTTACGGCAACTTCAAGTAAGTGCCTCGCTATACTCATAGCCCATAGAGCCTAGTCTCCCACCGCAACCTTGCCTAGAGCCCAACCTTCCACCAACATCTAGCCTAGATTCTTCTCATTTTCTTGGGCCTAAGGTTAGCCTCCCAAAAACATTTGATGAACGCGGTCACGTTTTCGGGGGTTCATCAATCAGATTCGTCTTATCATTTAGCTACAACCTCAACGGTATGTAGATGATCTTCGACGCACCCCCCTCTCTGGTCCGGCCCAAGCTTGGTTTGCACCATTAGTAGAAACGTCTTCACCTCTATTGGATGACTTTCCTGCCTTCCTCGCTGAGTTGGAGGCCACATTTGGAGAGCCTAACCAACGATGTATAGCTCTCAACAAGATTTGTGCCCTCAAACAATGTTCGCGTGCAACTTCTCTCTATCCTTCAGAATTTCGACTACTACCATGTGACGTCAACTGGAGTGATCAAGCCTTAGTTGATCATTTTTGATGGGGCCTTCGGAGCAATGTCAAGAATCTTCTCTTGACTTTCCTGAGTCCACCTCATTATCCCAAGTGATCTCACAAGCAGTCCATTGTGACAATCGTCTTTTTGAATTTCGCCAAGAAGAGCACGGGACTTGGGGGTCTCATTCACATCCACAACATGCCCTGGTAGTACATCCCCAAGTATCATTCCTATCGGCTACGCCACACTCCCCTACTTTGGTAGATGCTCCAATCCCCATGTAATTGATCAAGCCTGATTTCAGCCATTGACTGATGTTGAACGACAACATCGGCGGGCTAATGGCTTGTGCATGTATTGTGGTGCCTCAGGTCATTTTCCTAGGACTAATTGCCCACAATTCCATCGAGCTAACAGACCCCAACATCCGGAAAACGACATTGTTCGGTTGCAGTAGGAGCCATGCAAGTCAACGTCTCATGTCACCCACATTCTCTTGGTTCCATTACCAAACCATCATGCAATTCCACATTGGAGGTATGGCTTTCTTTTAACTCCAGTTCCATGCAGTCTGTCGCTTTACTTGATTTTGGTGCGTTGTCTTGCTTCATCGATGCCGCGTTCGCCCGAGCACATGGCGTACTAGTTGTTTGCCTCTCAAAACCCATTCCTGTTGAAGCCATCAATGGGCGCGTCCTCTGGTGAGGAGCAATTACTCAAAGTACGATCCCAATAGGGCTTCGTGTGGGCTCACACAAAGAGGAGCTCACCTTTTACCTCATCGCATCTCCTCGACATCCGATCGTCTTAAGATTAACGTGATTGGAGGCGCACAATCCAATAGTGGATTGGTGCAATCGCACAATCACATTTAGTGAGCCAGGATGCTCACACAAAACTAAGTTAAATAGCTAATGTCAATAGCTAATTAGCTACTCGCAATAGCTAGTTAGCTATGTCAAGCGCTAATTAGCTATGTCAAGAGCTAATTAGTTATTAACGTAGCTAATTAGCTACTGTTAATAGCTAATTAGCTACTTGCAACAGCTACTTAGCTATGTCAAGAGCTAATTAGCTATTAATGTAGCTAATTAGCTACTATCAATAGCTAATTATCTTCTCTTAATAGCTAATTATCTACTTGCAATAGCTAGTTAGCTATGTCAAGAGGTTATTAGCTATTAAGGTAGCTAACTAGCTACTGTCAATAGCTAATTAGCTACCCTTAATGGCTAATTAGCTACTTGCAACAACTAGTTCGCTATATGAAGAGCTAATTAGCAATTAAGGTAACTAATTAGCTACTGTCAATTGCTAGTTAGCTACTCGTAATAGCTAATTAGCTACTACGAGAGTATGACCATAGCTAATCAGCTACCACACTATATCTAACTAGCTACATTAGGGCGCATTTTTGCTACTCATTAGACTCCCTTTTTATTACGCAGGTTGATTTATTTATTAGGTTCAAATGAATGCATCATAATATCAAAGTTCAACTATGAACATTCGAGTCTCTTAACCCACACTTTGTGAGACGCTTAAAGGATCGATACACATGTTGTTGCATTTACCATGTACAAATGGGTTTTCTCAAGGACTCTGTTTACTACGTCACCATAGCTCCTCCCTAGATGATGTAGTCTGCACTTGTGAGTACATGTACTCACATTTGGTCAGGTGCATCAACGTTTCGATGTCGCAATACAATAGCTGCTCAGGTTTATACACAATTAGTGCTAATGTGTATGAATGTATTTACAATAGTATGCCATGGAATTTGTAGCTACAAGGAGATCATACCCGTTTTCTTGTAAAGTGGACAAAGTAGTTGTATTGCAAAAAAACAGTTTAATAAAATCATTCGGGAGACTGTCTTCTTTCTCATATATAGTTTTCTTTCTGTTCTTGTTTGTTAATAAAATCATTAGGGAGTCTTCTTTTTTATATACAGTCTACTTTCTGTTCTTCTTTCTTAATAAAGTCATGTTTGTTTAATAAAATTGTGTCTTTTTTATATACAATCTTCTTTGTGTTCTTCTATCTTAAAGAAAAGTTTAATAAAATCGCTTGGGAGTATTCTTTCTGTTCTTGTTTCTTAATAAAATCGTGGACCTGTTAAATGTGTATTGATTGTCAGTTTTACTCTCAGTTTTACTTATTGCAACTTTCGGTTTTAGTTTGTTCAATGTGCATAATGACAATTATACTGTTTGGAATACATTTTGGCAATGGTTTTTTTACTCTCAAGTGAACCATGTACAAGTTCAAACATTTTGTCATTCTGAGAACAACCAATAGCATGAAATCAGAAATCAATGACCTATTTTAAAATTACACAGTAGATGATTTACTCAAAATAAGCGATTTAATTCTTCATTGATTAATTTGTCATCAAATTACATATTTATAATACACCATTGGCAATGCCTACAAAGCGCCTATAAATAGCTAAGCTCTTACTGGTTAGTGGACCTTCTCTACATATGTGATCTGCATACCGAGCTCGGTATGGTGTCCACAACCATGCAGTTAGTTGGCAACTCTATGTTTTCACCAAGTAGTTATCAGGCATTTCGTCAAGTACAATGAGACAACATCTGCAAAGTTTGTAGTAGAGGAAATGTTATGTATCCACAATCAACGTATTGTCAGCATTATATTCGGGCCAGGTATGCCAAAAATCAGAAAGTCTTTTGAATCTTGCAATATCCTGTTGTTCACATCTTTCTCGTGTCCATTGACCCTTGAAATGTTGTCGCCACTTTGGGAAGAATCTTTCTACACACTTCCACACATCTGAACGTGGTTTTTCACTCCAAATAAACAAATCAAAGTATTGCACAACCCACTCTAGAAATTGATTCGCATCCCTCCTTGGTGTCATATATCGCACACTGATCAAGACTTTATCAAGGCTCTTCTTTCGTCTTCTAATGGTTTAGGTTTCCATTCATGGAACTGAGCCTCTGTTACACCAAGTATTGGTAGCACACGATCAATTTCAATCAACTCAGGTTTTGTCGACACAATTGGTGTCCTTTTCCTCTTCAAACCCTTGGTTGACTATGTCTTTGAGTCTGACTTCACCTTGTTTTGCTCTTGTGCAGTCATTGGGCCTCGCTTTACAAAGTTTTGCTCTTGTATAGTCGATTATGTCATCGGTCCTGGCATTACCTCTGTGCATGTAGATACTTCTCTGGTCGATATCAGCCCACTAGTATCCCATGTTGCATTGACCTACAAAATCAGATCATCTGTGCAACATGCTTGATATACTTGCGTGACCAGATCATTTGTGTTAGTTGCTCCATCTGCTTTCAAGATGGGGCCCTCTAAACACGAAGCAACATCAACAGTTTCCACATTGCCATTGGCCTTAGGAGCAATTGATTCAAACCCTTTACACACTGCACATATTAAGAAAACACCAACATATTCACATTCACAAAACTATAGCTAACAGTCTCACCAAACAACATAATGAACATGAAATATTCTCCAACAAAATAATAATATTATCTTAAAATCCATCATAGAGTTCCATTACATAATGTGGATCACACAACAACCAATCTGAGGTTTTACTTGTCCAAATAGACCATAGGCCATCTTCATAATTTTCTAGGAAAATAGCTAATAGTCATATCCGACTAATCAGTAATTGGTAATAATTAGCTCCAATTCAAGAGCCCCTTGATCAAGTAACTGGTCTTGTCCCCGATTGTGGCCCCTTCTTCAACCTTTTTCTAGTCGGTTTCCCATTTAGCCTTGCTTCTTTCACCCATTGCGCAAGTGTGTCCTCTGACAACCTTTCCATCGCCTCAACAATGGCTTGCACGTTAGCCGCGTCTTCCACTAGCTTTTCAAGTATATTGGGATCTGGTGGGACATGATTAGCAGTTGGGCTTGGTGGGATTGAATCAAGGTTTTGGGATTCGTAGAAATGTTACATCACGTGTTTAAAAACACTATTGTTATGAACCTCAGATTTACATGTTGTTTCCAATATTTCATGGCTTTTTACAATGTTGCCTAATTCAGTCCAATCTTCCAAAAGAATAGGGTGGAGCTGATCTGAAGGAGATGTGATAGCCGGACTCTTACTTTCAGCCACGTTGCCAGCTATCTCCTCATCAGTTGCCGTGTCATTGGCACCGGACACCTCATGCAACCTCCTTAATCCACAAGATTCTACAACAACCTGTTAGCTAATTAGCGGCTTCTCTTGTGTTTTTCTATGACCTTAGGTGAATACTAAACATGATAGCTAATTAGCTACATGGTAGGTAATTAGTGACCACTCTTGATACTGCTACATCCTAGCTAATTAGCTACTAATTAGCTAAGTAAGCTAACTAGCTATTCTTCCAAACTATGGCAGTAGCTAATTAGCTACCACTCTTGATACTGCTTAGTTAATTAGTTGCTAGACTATAGATTAGCAGAAGCTAATTAGCTACATTTTAGCTAATTAGCTATTCTACTTTAGTATGGTAGTAGCTAATTAGCTATTCTTCTTAACTATGGCAATAGCTAATTACCTATCACTCTTGATACTGCTTAACTAATTAACTACATCTTAGCTAATTAGTTGCTAGACTATAGGTTGGCAGTAGCTAATTAGCTACATCTTAGCTAATTAGCTATTCTACTTTAGTCTGGTAGTAGCTAATTAGCTCTTCTACTTTAGTATGGTAGTGGCTAATTAGCTACATCTTAGCTAAATAGTTATTCTTCTTAACTATGGCAGTAGCTAATTAGCTATCACTCTTGATACTGCTTAGCTAAATAGTTAAATAGTTATTCTTCTTAACTATGGCAGTAACTAATTAGCTATCACTCTTTATATTTGTTAGCTAATTAGCTGCTAGACTATAGGTTGGCAGTAGCTAATTAGCTACATCAAAGCTAATTAGCTATTCTACTTTAGTATGGTAGTGGCTAATTATCTACATCTTAACTAAATAGTTATTCTCCTTAACTATGGTAGTAGCTAATTAGCTATCACTCTTGATACTGCTTAGCTAAATAGCTACATCTTAGCCAAATAGTTATTCTTCTTAACTATGGCAGTAACTAATTAGTTATCACTCTTGATACTGCTTAGCTAAATAGCTACATCTTAGCTAAATAGTTATTCTTCTTAAGTATGACAGTAACTAATTAGCTATCACTCTTGATACTGCTTAGGTAATTAGATACATCTTAGCTAATTAGCTACTAGACTATAGGTTGGCAGTAGCTAATTAGCTACGTCCTAGCTAATTAGCTATTCTACTTTAGTACGGGAATAGCTAATTAGCTACATCTTAGCTAATTAACTATTCTACTTTAGTATGGTAGTGGCTAATTAGCTACATCTTAGCTAAATAGCTATTCTTCTTAACTATGACAATAACTAATTAGCTATCACTCTTGATACTAAGCTAATTAGTTGCTAGACTGTATGTTGGGAATAGCTAATTAGCTACATCATAGCTAATTAGCTATTCTATTTAAATATGGTAGTAGGTAATTAGCTTAACCTATTTCGATTGCAAGTTCGGAAGCCTCCGGTAATTGATGTGGCCAACATGCTTGTGCCACAGATCGATATCTGACTCGATCTTCAAACCCTTTGCGAACAAAATAGTGCCTACGTCGTTGGTCTCGAGGATGAACATTCTCTCGTCCCAGTGCCCTTGCGCGATTATCCAGCCTTCTTCCTCGATGAAGCACCCGAGGTGCGTAAACCGCACATGCATCCCCTGGTCGACAATCTGCCCGACCGACACCAGGTTTTTTGTGATTGTCAGGACGTGATGCAACTTCATAAGTTTCCCATTTTGTCTGATATGACTCAAAACACGTTTGCGTTCACAAGTGGAAGGATCGCGCATTCCACTTATACATTCCTTTTATAATCTTGCGATTTTAGGCGATTTTCAGAAACGTGATACACCAGTATCACATGTTTTAAATAGCATGTAAAATTTGTTAATTTTTTGAGATTTAAAAAGTTTCAAAATGATCATTTTTAAAATTGAATAGTTTTTCAATAAATGCTTAAACATTGATGGTTTGAAAATATGAAATGTAGTTAACTTAAAGAAAATAGTAATGGTTAACTTAACACACAAGTTAAGATTAATGGTTTCACCATCTTGAGATGATGTAGGTTCCAAAAGTGGAAGTTACATCTATTGTTAGACTTGAAAATGTTTTAAGTATAAGAGGTAACATTGTAATCCTTAATGCCATCATCTATACATTTAGTGCTCATTAACATCCATAAATTCACAACTCAAGAAATTTATACAATATTCATAAACAATTTTGATAAATCCATAACTCCTAAACTGTAGATGATATTCATAAACTGTCAAAACTGCCAAACTTAGATGTAAACATTAATATATCAATTTGAATATATCACATACTTATCAAGGTATCCACAATGCTCTCCTCTTCTTCATTTTGAGAGCTCCCCTATAAAATTTGTGAAGTAAATGGCATTTGCAAGATTCAATTACCATCAACAGAATTATTAATGGTTTTTTGTTAATCAAGGAAGCACATGTTCATCATAAGGTATCTTGTTGTGCAACATAATTCTTTACAACATTGATATGCATCTTTTACTCTTGTCAAAACATATATTTTAGTACAATTCGAGTTCATGTAAACCCTAAACCTCTTTTTTTTGACAAAAAGAAGATTTTTAAACATGAACTCCATACATTGTATTGAGTTGATGTAAAAAACAGAGTTTTCATCACAATTCCATACAATGTATCAAATTTATGTTCAAAGTATTTTTTCCTGAATTAAAATAAATAAATAATAAATCAATCAATCAATCAAACTTGACTTGATGAAAAAACCAGATTTTTCACCACAATTTAGTAAAATGTACCTAGTTTATGTTTAAAATAAAAAAATTCAATTATGTTTCTATTTTTTTCAATTTGTTTTGAATTTTTTTGAATTTTTATTTTATTTTATTTATTTATTTTGTTTTTGGGAAAAAAAAACTTTAAACATGAATTCGATACATTGTATTGACTTGTGATGAAAACTCTCGTTTTTTCATCATTTCAACTTTTTTTTTTTAAAATAACCGAAAGGACCCAAAATAAATAGAAAAAAACCAAATTTGTTATTTTTAAAACCCCCCCAAAAAACCTTTAAACAGGAACTCGATACATTGTATCAAATTCATGTGAAAAAGTCAGCGTTTCGACACGAACTCGATACAATGTATCGAGTTGGTCTTCAAAAATTTGTTTTTCAACACGAACTCGATACATTGTATCCAGTTCGTGTCGAAAAGTTGACTTTTCAGCATGAATTTGATACGGCGTATCGAGTTTGTGTTTAAATGTTTTAAACACAAACGATACATTGTATCGAGTTCATGTCAAAAAACCAAGTTTTTCAACACGAACTCGATACGGCGTATCGAGTTCGTGTTTAAAAACAGAGTTTTGAACGCGAACTCGATACAATGTACCGAGTTCATGTTTAAAGTTTTTTTTATTTTTTCTATCTATTTTGGGTCTTCCTTTTTTTTAATTGTTTTTGAAGTGATGAAAAAACTAGAGTTTTCATCACAAGTCGATACAATGTATCGAATTCATGTTAATTTTTTTTTTCCCAAAAGAAAATTATAAATAAATATCAAAAAAATTTGAAAAAATTACTTTAAACATGAACTCTATACATTGTATTGAATTGTGGTGAAAAAACTGGTTTTTTTCATCAAGTCAAGCTCAATTGTTTTATTTTTTTATTTTCTTAAATTCGAGAAAAAAACTTTGAACATGAATTTGATATATTGTATATAATTGTGATAAAAAGTTTTTTTTTTACATCAACTCAATATAATGTATGGAGTTCATGTTTAGAAATCATCTTTTTTTTCAAATAAAAGAGGTTTAGGGTTTACATGAACTCAAATTGTACTAAAATCTCTGTTTTTACAAGAGAAAAAGATGCATATCGGTACTGCAAAGAAGTATGTTGCACAACAAGACACCTTATGGTGAACATGTGTTTCATTGATTAACAAAAAACCATTAAGAATTGTGTTGATGGTAATTGAACCTTGCAAATGCCATTTATGTGTGGTGTATAAAATATTCTCGTGGTTCTTAATCACCACGTCAAGCACTTAACGTTGATCTTCATAGTTTGGTTCATCTACAACAGAGAAACATTTATGCGGAACTAAGGATGACAACACGAGCATAACTCAGGTGACAAGGAAACTTGGAAGAACTCAAGGTGGGGATATTAATAGCTACACATGTAGATGATCATCAGCTAGGGCACCAATTCTGCATTGGTAAAGTTTTGGACATGGTGATGGAATAAACTTCTGTAATACATCTATAATTGACATTAGTGAGGTGGATATCCTTGTGTATGACTTTACACTGACAAAAGTTGGATGTTTAAGGACGAGAACGATAGACATAATAAAAAAGATATTACCAAGACTAGAAGATATCTCAAATTGAAAGCGAACAAGATTTAGTGCACACAATTTGAAGACACCATTTAGTGAAGACAATGATTTGATTGGTACATTTGAAAATGAGGAGGAAGAGTCACAATTGTATATTAGCTATAGTAGTGATTCTCAGGAAAGGAATGATGATACTGATGCAAATAACTCTTAAATGTATTTTTTGTGCAATGATATGTAAGAAATCTAGACAATATTTTATCGAATGAAATAAAAAAGTTGATTTTTTGAAATCTTTTGCTTATGATTTTGTTAGGATCTAAAATACTACTAGTTATAATTTCTTCTTAAAAATACACAAAGTTACTTTTCGTATTTGGCCCAAATTTGGCATTTTTCAATTTTACCAAATGGTGAAAATTTTAGCTTTTTCATCAAGTTTTTGAGAACATGTGATACTAGTATCAAGGTGTTTTATGAAATGGCAAAAAAAGCCCCAAAATCAAACGAAATATTCCTTATCCTTCCATTTGTGCGCAATCCTTCCACTTGTGAATGTGAATGTGTTTCAAGGGAACTTCTCTAACATGCACGATCAGCTGAGGAGTGTCATCTCTGGTTTGAACAACTCCCGGTTACTCCGACTTTTCCAAATACGAGAACCACTCTTCGTGGATCTTCATGTGATTAGATGCTTCGGAGTCAATGTACCACACTTCCTCTAATCCAGAAGTGGTCTTCTTCATCGAGTTTGCCTTTTGCTTCATCACAAAAATTGGCCCTTTCCCGGTCTTACCGGTTCTGAATCCTTCCAATCCTTCGGCGTAGTGCGAGCTTTGTCGGTTCCCTTGTCCGGCCTTGCCAGATCCAGATTTATCCGAATCGGCGCGCTTCTTCCAACACTCGCTCTCTCGGTGGCCCTTCTTGCCACAATACCAACATTCCGTGTCGGCTTTCGATTGCCAGTTTCCGGTGCCGCCTTGACTCCCCCTGCTTGTGGAGGGTCCGAAACTACTGTCGGCACTATCTTCGTGCCTCCGATTCTACTCTTGTTGGGCGCTACTATTGTGTGCCCACCCGCCTCGTCCTCCACGCCCACGAGGCCGATCCACCTCCGTGTACAGCATCCAGATGTCTGATTGACTGGTCCTCAAACCCCTCACGTGGTTTTCTTCGACCATTAGCATCGATTGTAGGTCGAAGAAGGATGGTGGCTTCTCTCGGGTCCAAATTGCCGTTAGGATTGCCCCGTACCAGTGTGCTAGACCATTGAGGCAGATCTGGACCATCTCATCCTTGTCCACCGTCACTTTGATGGACCCGAGCACGTCACACATCTCCTTGATCTTGGTGGTGTAGTCGGTGACCGACATGTCCCTTTGCCAGATACTATTGCGCTCTTGCCGAAGCTGCAACTTGCGAGCCGTGGT
>NW_028231613.1:0-11219 GCF_043228905.1 Azolla caroliniana | reverse complement strand
CACTTTGCTGAAATGAACCCAAAGTGAATCGAACATAAAACATTCTGATATGGAGTCAGTCGTGCTACCATTGCGCCACGGATCCTACGTGTTCGAAATATGAACTATCCAACATGCTTGAGCTATTGCACGACGAATCCTAGATCTTGTTATGGCCCAACGAGACCGACTGATAAGGAATTATTATGGCCGACCTTCCTAAAATGAACCCGACGTGAATCGAACACGCAACCTTCTGATCTGGAGTCAGACGCGCTACCATTGCGCCACGAATCCAACATGTTCAAAACATGATGTAATACACTATGGAACACGCCTTAGCTATTCCATGACGAATCCTACATATTGTTAAGGCCCAAGCATGGCGACAGAAAAGACCGTGATTGTGGTCGACATTCCTAAACCGGACCCGAATTGGATCGAACATGCAACCTTCTGATTAGGAATTAGATGCGCGACGGATCCTACGTGTTCGAAACATGAACTATCGAACATGTCGTCCCTATTACACGTTGAATCCTAAATCTTGTTATGGCCCACGTATCCTACATGTTCGAAATATGAACTATCGAACATGCCTTAGCTATTGCATGATGAATCCTACATCTTGTTATGGGCCAAGGAGATCGAAATATGAACTATCCAACATGCCTTAGTTGTTGCATGAAGAATCCTATATCTTGTTATGGCCCAAGGTGATCGACAAAGAAGAAAGTTATATTGGACGACCTTCTTGAAATAAACCCGACGTGAATCGAACATGCAACCTTCTAGTTTGGAGTCAGACACGCTACCATTGCGTCACGGATCCAACGTGTTTAAAACATGATCTAATGCACTATGGAACACACCTTATCTATTCCATGACGAATCCTACATATTGATAACGCTCAATGAGGCTGACCGAAAAGACCATCATTGTGGTCGAATCCTACATACTGTTAAGGCCATAGATTATTTAATTTAAGGTCATGATGAAGGACATGGCTTACGATCATCGGCTTTAATCGTGCCGCTGAGCATTTAATTAGGATCCTACGTGTTCAAGATATGAACTATCGAACATGCCTTTGCTATTACACCCCGAATCCTATATCTTGTTAAGGGCCAAGGAGGCCGACAAAAAAGACAATGATTGTTGCCGACCTTCCTGAAATGAACCCGGCGTGAATCGAAAATGCAACCTCCTGATTTGGAGTTCAACGCGCTATTATTGCTCCACAGATCCTATGTGTTTGAAAAAGGAACTAGTACTCTATCGAACAGAACTTAGCAATTTTTCGTCTGTTTCGTCGATCTCCCTAATGAACCCAACTTGACCCGATGCTACATATTATTATCGCCAAATGATACGGCCGTCTGTTTCGTTAACCTTCATAAAGAACCCAACTTGAATTGAACACACAACCTTCTTATTTGGAATCAGACGCGATACCATTCCTACGGATTCTACGTGTTTAAGAAATGACGTAGTGCATTGTCGAACACGCCTTAGCACTTGAACGACAAATCCTACATATTGTTATGGCCCACGAATAAGATCGTCATTTTGGTCAACCATTTCCTCAAATGAACCCGGCATGAATCGAACACATAACCTTGTGATATGGAGTCAGACGCGTTACCATTGCCCCATGGATCCTACGTGTTTGAAAATTGAACTAGTGCACTATCGATCACGCCTTAGCACTTCAAGGACGAACCCTACATATTGGTATGGCCCATGGAAGCCGATAGATAAGACCGTCATTGTGGTCAACCGTCCTGAAATCAACCCAACGTGAATCGAACACGCAACGTTCTAATAAGCAGTCACAAGCGCTACCTTTGCAACATCGCTCCTATGTGTTAGAAATATGAACTATTAAACATACCATAGCTATTACACGACCAACCCTACATCTTGCACGATAAATCCTACCATTGCGCCACGGATCTTACGTGTTCGAAATAACAACTATCGAATAGCCTTAGCTATTGCAGGATAAATCCTACATCCTTTTATGGCCCAAGGACACCGACGACGGATAAGAAAGTTATTGTGGCCGAACTTCCTAAAATGAACCCGACGTGAATCGAACACGCAACCTTCTGATTTGGAGTCAGACGCGCTACCATTGCGCCACGGATCCTACATGCTCAAATAAGAAACTAGTTGCACTATCGAACACGGCTTAGCTATTGCATGACGAATCCTAAACATTGTTATGGCCGACTGATAAGTCCGTCATTGTGGTCAACCTTCCTGAAATGAACCCAAGAATATTCGAACATGCAACGTTCTCATATGGACTCACACGCGCTACCATTGTGCCACGGATCATATGTGTTCAAAATATGAACTATCGAACATGGCTTAGGTATTCCATGATGAATCTTACATCTTGTTATATACTCCAAGGAGACCGACGGATGAGAAAGTTTTGTTGGCTAAGTTTCCTGAAAGAAACCCTACGTGAATCGAACACACAACCTTTTGATCTGAAGTCAGATGTGCTACCATTGTGCCACGAATCCAACATATTCAAAGCATGATGAAATGCACCATGGAACACGCCTTAGCTATTCCATGACGAATCCTACATATTGTTACGGCCCAAGGATGCCTAAACCGTCATGGTGGTTGACCTTCCTAAAAAGAACCTAATTTGAATCAAACATGTATCCTTCTTATTATGAATTAGACGTGGTATAAATCCTACGTGTTCCAAATATGAACTATCGAACATGCTTTAGCTATTACACACTGAATCCTTCATCTTGTTATGGCCCAAGGGGCCGACAGATAAGAAACCTTCCTGAAATGAACCCGACGTGAATCGAACACGCAACCTTCTGATCTGAAGTTCGACACGCTACCGTTGCGCCAGAGATCCTATGTATTTGCAAAAGAAACTAGTGCACTATCGAACATATCTTAGCAATTGAACGACCGATCCTACATATTGTTATGACCCAAGGATAAGTCCGTCAGTTTCATCGACCTTCCAAATGAACCCAACTTGAATCGAACACACAACCTTTTGATCTGGAGTTAGGCGCACTACCATTGTGCCCCAGATTCTACGTGTTCGAAATATGAACTAGTGCACTATCGAACAAGCCTTAGCAAATGAAGGACGAACCCTAAATATTGTTATAGGCCACGGAGGAGGACGAATAAGACGCGCCACGGATCCTATGTGTTCGAAACATGAACTATGGAACATGCCTTAGCTATTGCATGACGAATCCTACATCTTGTTATGGCCCAAGGAAGCCTACAGATAAGAAATTCAATGTGCCCTACCTTCCTGAAATGAATCCGACGTGAATCGAACATCGAACCTTTTAATCTGGAGTCAAACGCGTGACCATTGCGCCATGGATCCTATGTGTTTGAAATAGGAATTATCGAACACGCCTTAGCTATTGCACGACGTATCCTACATATTGTTATGGCCCAAGGAGGCCAACATATAAAACCATCATTGTCTTCAACCTTCCTAATGAACCCAACGTGAATTGAACACGCAACCTTTTGATCTGGAGTCAAACGCACTACCATTGCGCCACGGATCCTACGTTGTCGCATTGTTACGCGCGTGTGTGGAGAACAAGGCAGGACCACTGGGGTCGTGGACCGAGGAATAGGTGGGGAAAAGAGAGAGAGAGAGAGAGAGACGCTGGCTCACGTATAGACAAAGAAGCGCACGGGGACGCGTCACAACAACACAGGAGACACGAGTTGAGAACACTAGAGTGTGTATGTAAATATAGGCATGTATTTGTATGTATGCAGACAAATCGAACGGTTGCAGATGAATCGAACGGTTGCAGCCGACCAGGTCGGCGAGGTGGTTGCCGACGCCTGATCACCCACGCACACAGGAGAGCAAGATGGAGATTCTATCGGAAGCACACGGGCGTTCCACGGAGCAGAATCAGTCTCCTGAGAGCCTGCGCAAAAGAGAGCTATGGAGAACGACAGAGAAGAAGAGCTCGGTCCCAGTCCGACTGCACTTTGTTCCCTCTAGCGCGCGATCCCCGTCTCTCCCCCCGTCTCCCTCTCTTTTATAGCTCAAGGAGGGAGGCCGTTTTACCCGTTTACATCACATTAATTCTCTGTTCTTTCGGATAGAGATACTCCTCGATTTCCCCTATAGCATATTGCTACCTAGGATTTAACCCTTGCGACTACCTATCTACTTTACGACAAGGGACGTGCCCACGTCTAAGGGCTGGTTCACACACATTATACACGGTTTGCGCCTGGGGATGGTTTTCTTCACGACATCCGCCCCCACCTAACCGCGCATCCACCGGTATGCGCCAAAATTGGGTTCCTACTTGGAGAAAACCGGTCCCTGCTTTTATTCCTCGTTTACCGGTTCGTCCTCCGCCTCGGGCTAGTCGTCGTTGTTGTCCGTGCCCCCTAGCTCCGGCTCGCCGTCGTGTCGTTTCTTGAACGCTTTGATCCTCTTCCCCGCCACCGGTATCGCCATTCTCACACCGTCGAGCTCCACGAGATGGTACGTCCCATTACCGTTGGCGCCTGTTACTGTTGGGAGACAGGTCCCTCCGGATGGGAAGGGAGAAGAACAGTGTTGATGAACAAGCTCGGCCGAGGCCGAAACCGTATGAGGAGTACCCGGCTACGGAGAGCCGAATGGTGCAGACCCGGTATGAACCGGATGAAGAGACTATATTTGTAAATAGCCGAAAAGTCATATTAGTATAAATATGACTTAGGGCAAACTTTTAGTATGTGTTGTTATTTTCTTGTTGGTGCAAGAAGAGAGAGAGTGTAACAGTGTACAGGTTGAGAGAGAGAGAGAACGAGGTCGTTGCCTCTGTTGTAACCGCCTCCTGTGGCGAAGATCGTGAGCACGAGGTCGTTGCCTCCGTGGACTCACTATTTGTACATTCCAATATAGTGATAGTTTGCAGCCTGTGGGCTGCCGTGGTTTTTCCCTCAGTTTGGGTTTTCCACGTAAACATCCTATCTACCTTTTCTCTCCTTTGTGTCGTGCATTTGTTTCCCGTTTTCTGTGTATGATCCTACGCTCGGTTGTGGCCGAGCGTTGCGTAGAGGGAGTGTTCAGTTCCCATCAGTTTCTACGTATGGCCCGAACCACCTCCTCGCAAACTTCCGCGTGGCCCTGAGCTGATTGTCGAGGTTGTTGTCGTAGACTAGCACCCAGTCGCCTTCCTCGATCTTCCTTGGCCTGGACCGGTGTGTTCGGTCGAACCAGGCTTTGTTGTTTATCCTCGCTACTCAAAGTTTCTCCGCGGCTCGGTCTACGTCCTCCGGCCTCCGCTCGAGCTGTCGAATCCGCGCCGCCAACAGTTCCTCCCGGCTCATCTCATCCCTCCAGTCCACCGTGGCCCACGAGGAGATCGTTCGCTCTGTTGGCATGATCGGCTTCTGTCCGAACATCAGCTCGGCCGGCATGAACCCGGTTACCGAACTATGCGTAGTCCGGTCCACCCACAAGGCATAAGGTAGCAGCTATGGCCAGTCCCCGACTCGGCCTCCGCACGCTCGTACTAGCGCTTTGACAATTGGCCTGTGTCCGCGCTCCACCTTCCCGTTCGCCTCCGAATTGTACGTTGTGGTGAGCGAAAGTTTGACTCCTAGCCGTTCGAACAGCTCTTCGGCCTCTTCTGCGTCCAACTCACCACGGTCAGCCACGATCTTCCCTACGCACCCGTATCGGCATACCACGTCCTCAATCAAAAACCGGCATACGGCTGCCGTCGTCTTGTTCTGCAAGGCTCGGCCTTCAACCTGGTTCGTTAGATCTTCCCGAGCCAGCACCAGATACCGCATCTGTCCTACCCCCATTGGCATCGTCACCAAATCCACCATCCACTTGAAGTGGACGGTCGGAGGGTAGGTCGGGTGAAGCTCGTCCCAGTGTCAGATCATGGAGTGCACCTAGCAGCTTTCGCAAGTCGTCACGAACCGATGCACGTCTCGGTATAGTCCCGGCCACCAGTACTTCCCCTTTAGCTTTTCGAACGTAGCCCACGTTCCACGGTGTCCAGTCCACGGGCTATCGTGGTACGCCGCCAGCAAATCCTCTTGTTCCCCCTTCTTCGCCACCACTCGGAGCGGGATGCCGTTCCTCTTCTTCAGGTGCTTCCAGATGTATCCGTCCCGGAGAAAGAATCGGTAGGCTTTCTTCCGAATCCGGTTGGCCTCGTCCGTTGTCCATGCCACGTCCGGTGTCATTGTTTTAAGGAACCCGCTGATCCGCAGCCACTCCCCGTCGTACTTGCTCTCTTCGAAGTCGTTAAGCGTTGGAGAGCATTCCCCGTTGGTTGTCACGTAAGCCGCCTCGAAGAAGTCCACGCCAACTTCCTCGTCCTCTGAAACCCTGCCGCTGTCGTTTTCGAACCTCGCCCTTGAAAGCATGTCGGCCATGGCGTTGTCTTTCCCGGAAATGTGTCGTATTTCCAAATTCAGGGACTTGATGTACGCTATCCACCTGAGCATTGCCAGGTCCAGAGTCGCGCATCCGGAAACCATGCCAAGAATTGGCAGGCAGTCCGTCTCGATAATTACCTCTGCCCCGATCAGGTAGTCTTTATCGGCCTTTACCGCCGAAACGATACCCCAGAGCTCACGTTTAACTTGGGCGTATCCTCGTTTTCGCTCGCTGAGGACCTTCGCGCCGAACCGGATCGGGAAACGCATGCCGTCATCGTCCTCTTGGTTGACGACCCATCCGATCCCGATCGGACTCGTGTTTACCGTTACGTAAATTGGAGTGCTCTTTCCGTAGACAGCCTTTCGGAGCGTTGGAGCTGCGGCAAGTGCTTCCTTGATCTTCCGGACAGACTCCGTATGCTCGTCTCTCCACTCGAATCTTTGCCCCTTTTTCAGCAACCCGTATAACGGCTCCGCGACGTGAGCGTAATGCGGGATCCATATGTGGTAGAACGCGCATGCTCCCAAGAACCTCCGAACCTCCGTGACCGAGCTACAGTCGTCCTTCATCGCGGAGATGGCTTCTACCTTAGCCGGAGACGGTTTCCGTCCGTACGACCCGCATAGGTGTCCGACGACCATGATCTCTGCTTGCCCGAAGGCCGATTTTTCCTCGGAGAAGGTGAGCCTCGTGCCCTCCAACCTCCGTAGCACCTTCTCGCAGTCATCGATGTGCGTCGCCACGAATTTCCGGCACCCGTCCGGTCCGATCCTCTCGTCCCTTTCTTCCACCAGGCATTCCTTGATTGGGACGTCGTCCAGAAACGGCATGGTGATGTCCGGGATACAATCCCTCAGCACCTTGTTCATTGCGTTCACCATGTGAGCCATGGAGTTCGTCCCTCCTTGCGGTAGGGTACACATCCGTACTAGGCCGAGAGGAGTTCGCATTGTCGTGATGTCTCTGCTCTCTATGGCTAGCTGGAACTGATCGTACCCCGAGTAGAGATCACCGACCGAGTAAATCGACCTTCCAGCGAAGTCCTCTGCGAACTCGTCTATTGTCGGTTTGATTCCTGCGTTTCGAATGGTTACCTTGTTGATCGGTTGCAGGTCTTCAATAAAGCGCAGCGTGCCGTCCTTCTTCGGTACGGTAAACCACTGATTCGAGTATGGGGCACTCAACGGTTTGAGGATTCCCATCTCGACCTTCTACTTTAACAGCTCCATCAGCTTCAGGATGTGAGCTCTGGGTACTGGAATCGGTTTGAGACTCCACGGCACATGCAGTACCGTGAATATCACCATCGGTTCCACGATTGTCGGGTCTACGCACCCGATCTCCTCCGGTGAGAATGCAAAAGCCTTCCTGTGCCTTCCGAGCATTTCCCGAAAACGGTCCTCTTCTGCCAGCAGTAGGAAGCCGCCCCCACCGATTTTGAGCTCGCGCAGCGTTATGTCGGTGAACGTGTGTCCTATGCGGGCCGGATTTCGTAAACTCGAGTCCGACGCAACCCTCTTTATTCGCAACTCGCTGCCCTCCGGCAAGGGAGCCGCGACTGGCCTCACCTTCCGGTCCATAGTCTTGTACCTCGTGTCCACCCGGGCCGTCCGATCCGACTCGGGCCCTCTACTGAAGTCCGCGATGACTTCGTACATCTTTTCCGAACATACCGGAATCGTCTGGTCCTCTTTAAGGACTCCTCCGACTACCTCCCACAGCTCCCCCAAGGTATCGATGAAAGAGACCGCCTCCACGGCTACGTTGATTTCTTCTCCGAGATCGAGGACGCCACATGCCCGAAGTCGCTCCTCCGCCCTTCTCTTCTCCCGGCCAACAACGTCGACTATCGTACACCCTCCGTTGTCGGAGAACCAAAATTTCCTACTTATAGTACATGGTTTCTTCGCTATCTTAAACTTGTGGGGTTCTCCTGGAGTGTACGGACTATCGCGACCCCACGCCTTGATAGCCCTCTTCAAAAATCCTCCCGGCTTTCGCCCCCGAGGGTCTCGCGGTTCCTCTCATGGTTCGGTCTCACCGTCAGGAACTGGACCGAGTGGCGCCCATCCTGGCTCTTGACCCTCGCATAGGCCGAGCCGTTGTCCAGATTTGGTCTCCATTCGTGCTGCCGTGATGTACGGTTCCCCGAGTATAACCGGATGTGAGGACGTCTCCTGTACGAAGAAGTGTTGGTCAATCTCGACATCGCCGATCTTTACTCGTACATTCGGGCAGGCTCCATCCAGTTCCTTGGTGGCACGCATTGCCGCCCGTATTTTCCACCCGTGCTTGGTGTTGATCGGCCTTTTCCCCTTCTTATAGAAGTCCATGGACATCAAATTGATTTCTGAACCGTGGTCCACCAACGCCACCACCGGTTCATGAACATTTCCGATCTTCACGGGGGTCTCCGTGGTCACTCTAGCCCAGTGCGGACTCGAATAGTGACTCTCCGCCAACTCGTCTTCCAGCGCCATGTCCTCTATGTGCGTCGTCCGCACCTCCACCAGCTTCTCCGGTTCTATCTCCGTCGACAGCCTCTTCCTCTTCACCAAGTCTACGATGGAGTCGTGGAACTCCTTCTTGGCGATCCCGAGCACTTCCCTCAGCGATAGCTCCACCTTGCTGTCGATGATTCGTTCTTCCAAGACCTTTCGCAGGTCCGTGGATCTTTCGATTTCTGTGCCCAGCCGGTACCCGCCCTTCTTGGGATTATCCTGGGCGCCGGTTACAACGGCCTCATTCCGTCTTTGCCCGAATCGAGTTTCATATCGTTGCGAGGGCCCGGCCCCTCCGGTTTTCCCTACCCGCTTGTCCTCCACCAGAGCCTCGTAGTTTTGACAAGCGGCTTCGACGAAGCTCGTCTTTTCTTCCACCGGGTCACTCCACCCGGTTACCTCCCGGACCCGTTTTTCCGCACGGTTCACCTCTTCTTCCCTCAGCCATGCGCCGGCGAGGCCTTCCAGCATCGTCGGCCAGAACCCGGCTTTGTTCGTCTTCGGGGCCTCGCCTCCTCCGACCCGAATACCAGCTGACGCCGAGTAGCGGACGGTCTCCGCATGACGAGCCGCTGCCTCCTCCATCAGCCTTTTCATAACCCCTCGCCTGACGTTCAGGTTCAGGGCCCTTCGGGTCTCGTTGGCGTGCACCCGACCGTTCCACAGGTACACCACGTTGCTTCTCATCGCCTCGGCGAAGTCCCCGCAGTCCTTTCGGATGTGTCCAACCGCGTCACACCACATGCACCTGTTTTCAGCCAGAGGTCGTCGGTCACAGGCCTATTCGCCACCATCCCTCCGTGCCTGGGCGATCTAGAGATCCCTTACCATCCGCGTCAGCTCCTCCATAGCTGCTCCCCCGGACGAGCCCTTGACCACGCCGGTTGAAGCCGACCCGGTTTCGAGCCAATCTCAGGTCTCTTCCCTTCGCGTTGGTGGTGTTGGCTCGAGCTTCTTTGCTGCGACAGAGCCCGCCCCTGTCGACCCTTTGTCAATCCATTCCCGCCGTTTGTCGAAACGGCCACAGACCCTTTTCACCACGGCCTAGTCAGTCGTCAGCCCGTCATCAGTCTCCAATAGGAGGCCTACCTGCTCCTGATCCCGCTCGTCAACCAACTTAACAAACAATAGGACACGGCTTGTGTCCAAAACGGTCCGGTCAAGCACCGAGAGGCGCGCGAAGCGTTCCTCAAACTCCCGAAGGAGCACTGACGCGTTCCTTCCTTTGTCGGGGGTCTCCACCCACTCTATGAAGTCCCGCTTCGAAAGTCGAAGCGCATCTTCAAGCCCGTATCTTTCAAGGAGCCGACCTTCGAACTCCTCCCAGGTCCGGCTCTCGGCCCGTACCTCGAGCACCTCCGTATGGATACTCGGCATCGCCACTCGAGGGAATCCAGCTAGACGCCTCTCTTCCGGGATGTCCCTCATTACCATCTCAACCCGGTAGGACGCCAAGTAGCTCGTGGCATCCTTTCCACTAAACCGGCCGATCGTACCGACAACCGCCTCGATAGCCCTATCAAGGGCGTTGGTGCCTTCGTGCGCACTCACTATACGGTCTACAGCCGAAGCCATGGCTTCTGCAAGGTCCGACCCCCTCATCTTCTACTCCTCTACCGCCTGTTCACGTCGGGTTCACCAAAGATGTCGCGTTGTTACGCGCGTGCGTGGAGAACAAGGCGGGACCACTGGGGTCTTGGACCGAGGAATAGGTGGGGAAAAGGGAGAGAGAGACAAAGAGACAGAGAGACTCGCTCACGTATAGACAAAGAAGCGCATGGGGACGCGTCACAACAACACAGGAGACGCGAGTTGAGAACACTAGAGTGTGTATGTAAATATAGGCATGTATTTGTATGTATGCAGACGAATCGAAGGGTTGCAGCCGACCAGGTCGGCGAGGTGGATGCCGACGCCTGATCACCCACACACATAGGAGAGCAAGATGGAGATTCTGCCGAAAGCACACGGGCGTTCCACGGAGTAGAATCAGCCTCCTGAGAGCCTGCGCAAAAGAGAGCTATGGAGAACAACAGAGAAGAAAAGCTCGGTCCCAGTCTGACAGCACTTTGTTCCCTCTAGCGCGCGATCCCCATCTCTCCCCCTGTCTCCCTCTCTTTTATAGCTCAAGGAGGGAGGCCGTTTCACCCATTTAGATCACATTAATTCTCTGTCCTTTCGGACAAAGATACTCCTCGATTTCCCCTATAGAATATTGCTACCTAGGATTTAACCCTTGTGCCTACCTATCTACTTTACGACAAGGGACATGCCCACGTGTAAGGGCCGGTTCACACACATT
>NW_028231612.1:0-11234 GCF_043228905.1 Azolla caroliniana | reverse complement strand
CAAATTGCATGCATGCATGCATGATGAGTCGAGGGCCTCATCAAGCAAAAAAGAGTGAGAGAGAGAGAGAGAGAGAGAGAGAGAGAGAGAGAGAATGAACTCTGCTACACCATGTTATTTGTGTGGGTTTTTTGGGGTGAATAAATACAACATAAATATTATTTACATACATACATTCATAGAACGTAATATTTGTGTTCGTGGAGGCATTCAAACGTTTGAAAACGTACACGTTTGAAAGGGGAAAAATACGTGCTCCTTTTTTATTTTTCTTTTTTTCATTTGTTTTCATTGCAAATTTAGCCCATAATATAGACCATAGTTAATCCAATCAAACGTGTCA
The DNA here is from genome assembly GCF_043228905.1 of Azolla caroliniana. Lineage (NCBI taxonomy): Eukaryota > Viridiplantae > Streptophyta > Polypodiopsida > Salviniales > Salviniaceae > Azolla > Azolla caroliniana. Next base: position 10,891 of record NW_028231612.1, on the reverse strand, counting down.
AACCAATCCAACTTTTAGTTGATTTACCATTCACGTTTTATTGAATCAAACGCGAATGCGAATGCGCGTATGATACGTATGGTTCATTCTATGCTGATACATTATTACATACTAGACTTTTATCATGTATGTATTATGTATACATATTTTTTTTTGGAAAATAAATAAATAAATAAATATGTATACATATGTACATACATACATGATATGTACATTAACAATAAAATTACATCTGAATTTTTATTTATATTTTTTGTACATACATATGTATGTTTTTTTTTTTTTTTTCTTTCCCACTTTTGCTTTTTCTAGTTTCATATTTATTTAATTAATTAATTTTATTTTTAAAAATTTGCTTTTTTGGGGCTTTTTTCTTCCTTCAATGAGAACTGTGAAAGAAAACTGAGCGAAAGCAGACCAGGAGCCAAAAAAAAGGAAACCCTAGATCTTCTTCTTCCTCCTCCTGCGCCTCCTCCGCCTTCCTCTCCTCGATCATTCTTTCATTTATGGTGAGCTCGTTTTGCGCTCTAATCTCTGCTCTAATCTTTTTCTTTTTGGTTTCTGCTCTGGTTTTTCATGTTTTCTCTCTCTCTCTCTCTCTCTCTCTTTCTTTCAGAATCATGCGATAATGTGGTGGTAAATTCCGTTTCATCGATGGTAAGTTCATTCTACTGTTCCTGCTCTTTCCAATTCTTTATTTTGTACCGGAGCTCCTGCTTGATAACCTCTTCTTTCTTCTCCCGTATTTTTCTTCCTGCTAGGTTTCTGGAAATCTGCCAGCAACCTGGGAGTGCCCCTTTTATCGATGGTAACTTCATCCTAAGCTCTCTTCTTTGTTGAAGCTTTTACTGAACTTCTGCCCAGTTTTCTCCTTTTTTTTATGGTTTGCATCTTCATTTTTTTATTTTCTTTGTAATGTATCCAGTATCTTGTGAATATCTGAAGGAAGAAGATAAGCTTCTGTTAGCATCATCGCGTATGGCTAACTTGACTTCCACAGAGCTCAATTTTCTGGTCTTCCGTTACTTGCAAGAGTCAGGTACGCGCTTTTCTGTTGTTTTTCCTCTAATTGTAAGAAAGAAATTTCATTCGTATAAGAATAGTTTGATTTCCTCTGAAAATATTATTTTTCTGGTCTTTTATCCATTTTTCTCACTTGAAGAGGACTGTATTTAAAGACACAATTTCATCTGAAAGCTCAAGTTTCTGTGGTCTTAACAGTAACAAGACTTTAGGGCTTCTTTCTTCTCTTAGGTTTCTGTACAAGGAAGTCTTATTGATCCAGAAAAAATTCATAGTTGAATATTTAACTTGACATCAAAATAGATCAATTTTATTGTCTCTATCTGAGAGGAAGGCAGACCTTTTTCAGTTTGAAACATAGATTTTCATCCCAAAACTCAAGTTTGTGTAGTCTTAAAAGTAATAAGATTTCAGGGCTTTTTTCTACTCTCTTGTTTCTGTGTAAGGAAGTTTTATTGAAGAGAAATTTTCCATCTTGAAGTCTTAACTTGTCTTCTAAGTAGATGGACTTTTTCTTGTATCTCCCTATCTCTCTCTCTCTCTCTAAGAGTGAAGTAGGCCTTTTATAGCTTCAAGCAGGCATATTCTCATCCTGAAGCTTGATGTTCTGTAGTCTTAACAGTAACAATACCTCCAAGCTTCTTTCTTCTCTCTTGTTTCTTGTGAGAGAATTTCTAAGAGAATTTGTAACTTTAGTTCGAAAGACATTTCTTCTTTCTGGGTGATGGAAGCTCTTTTTGTCCTAAAGAGTATAGTTTCATCTCAATTCTCAAAATTTCTATCGTATGAACAAACTTTTCTTTTTCTTTCAAGGAGGAAATTTCCATCAAGATGATGATGCTTAGAAATACAGAGGTCTAATGTCTAGTCTTTCTTTTTCTGCCAAAGTTTAGCCGTACATCGCAAATTTGGATTTTTTTGTAGTGTTATCAAGATTTCAGCATCTTTTGTCTTATTTCTCACCTATGGTTAGTTTCAAAGCAAAAGCTCATCGGAAATTTTCATCTTTTCTGTACTGTTATGAATACTTCATGACCTTCTTTTCTTTTCTTTTCCTTGTCACTCCTGTCTCCTTGCCTGATTCTTGTCCAAGATGGCAATTAAAAGTAGCAAGCTTGATGAAAGAACTTGAAGTTACAAACTCATCCCCAATTTTAGTTCTCCTCTAGAATTAGCAAGTTTTCAGAATCTCCTCTCCTTTATTGCTATCTCCCTTGCTGGTTTAGTTGAAGATAACTTTTTTTGTCAGGATGGATAATATCTATAAAGGAAATTTTTTAAGGGAAACATTATTCTCAAACATTTGTAATGTTAGTGAGCTGTGAGTATGTACTTCTCTCTTATTTCTTACACAGATCCACTTCTGTAGAGATAACAGAGGCAAGTTTGATGAAGTGAAGCTCGTAGATGAATACTTTACTCACCTTGACACAAACATAGGTGCCATAGAGCTATTACTGTTTCGTCCTTGCCTGGCTCTAGCTGGAGATGATTGGTATTTGCAGGTTTTATGAACCTAATCTTGTGAAAGCTGAAACTTACTTTAAAGAGAAAATTAACTAAAATTCCAATTATTCTCTAGTGCTAACAACCATTGAGAAATTCGCTCTCTGAGATCTGAAAAATCACAATGCTTGCCATATTTCTGTCACCTCTATCTTCTTGCCTGATTTCAGTAAAGGAGACGCTAATATGATTGCAATTTTGGTGTTAGAAAATGTAATCTTGATGAAGTGATGAGTTCAAAGAAAAAACCAAAATCTTTCCAGATTTGAACTTTTTGTAGCGCTAGCAGGTTGCCCGAACCTACAGATTGTGTATTTTAAGTTTGAAAGATTCACCCTGACAGGAAGGCAAGCCTTGAGGTTAAATTTGACTTCTCAAGAATCAATTATATGTTCCTTCATGTATACCCTATCTCCAAGCCTTGAGGTTAAATTTGACTTCTCAAGAATCAATTATATGTTCCTTCATGTATACCCTATCTCCAAATTCATGTGATCTTTGTGATAGTCTCTTTTCTGAAGTGAAGATATAAATATCAATTGATTTTTCTAATCAAGGAGAACAGTTCTGACACTTAAAATTTTTGGACTAGAACCACCCTTGTATCATGATAAAGTCATGATTTGATGCAAACACATTTTGTGGATGGTAACAAAATACAAGGTGTATTCTAAGAAGAAGGCTTTGCAGTGTTAATTGAAGCGTGTTTTGAGATCTTGAAGTGCAACACGGGTGTCTTGGAATAGAAATTTATATGCTTCATATTCTGCAGTCAACTGAAACACTAGATAGACAATGTTAGTATCAATTACAGTATAACAGAGAAATATCAAAGGTCAGCCTGCAAGGAAGTTTTTATAAGCTAATAGAAATAAACTTTGCATGTGAAAAATATGTGTGTTTGATGGAAGAGAGGATTTTGGTATAGTCCTCTTTGATACATACCATTCCCCTTCATGTATGATAGAATAAGTAATAACCTTTCCATATTTTTAAGTGCCTACACACATATCATCTTAAGCGCTGTTATTTTTGTTCTGGTGAAAAATGATAAGTAATTATTCTTAGTTTTCAATATGATTATCGTCTTTAAATTTCCATTCCCTTGATAATCGCTCATTGTGATAATAGTGATCTATTTTCTATGTGCATGCATGTGCTCTATGCATATTGGAGTAATTAAAAGATTAATTTTCTATTTGTTTATTGGTTTGGTATTTCTTTGTTTTATTAGATTATAATTAGCTGCTAAATATCAATTTAAACATTTAATTGGTGGTGATTGCAGGGTTTCTTCATTCAGCTTTCACATTTGGTTTTGAATCTGGTCTCAACAAAGTTCCGATTGATGGCAATCAAGTTCCACCTGGTGCACTTGTGTCTTTTGTTCAGAAAGGTCTCCAGTACCTTGAACTAGAAGCAAATTTAACAGATGTGAGAAGCTTACATTCTTCATAATGAGTACGTTTTAAGTGTTCTTTTTAAACGAGTATGCTTAAACATCGGCATGTCACTCTAAAGCAGGATGGGATGGATGTAGATGGAGATTTTTCTCTCCTTCAACCTGTGGATCTGATCACTAAGGATGTCAGTGAACTACGTCAAATTCTAAAGGACAAGAAAGAAAAGGAAAGAGAGAGGGAAAGAGAAGCTGAAAAGGAGAAGGAAAGAGAGAAAGAAAGAGAGAAAGAGAAGGAAAAAGAAAAAGAGAGGGAGAAGGAAAAAGAGAGGGAGAGGGAGAGGGAAAGGGAGAAAGAGAGAGAGAGGCAAGAGAAAGAACGTTTGGAAAGGGAGCGTCAAGAGAAGGAAAGGTTAGAGAGGGAGCGCGTAGAAAAAGAGCAAAAAGAGAGGGAGAAACAAGAGAGAGAACGGCAAGAGAGGGAGCGGCAAGAGAGAGAAAGAGAAAGAGAACGGGAGAGGGAAAGGTTTGAAAGGGAGAGAGAGCGTGAACGAGAGAAGGAAAGAGAGAAAGAGAAGGAGAGAGAGAGGGAAAAAGAAAGAGAGCGGGAGCGCTTGGAGAAAGAAAAAGATCGTGAGCGTGAAGAAAAAGCCAAAGTCAAAGTTGAGGAAAAGGATTCGCGATCATCTATTGCTGGTAAAATGCCAACTTCCTTCTGCAGCTTGATTGTGAATTTTTCTTGTTTTTGTTTTTGAAGTCATAATCTGTATGCATAAAAGATCACATTTAGACCTTATAAAATACCAATTCCATTTTGCTAATAGTAATATCTTAAGGTTTCATGCTGCAGCATGTGGTTGACTTATCAACATCAAACATCAGACCTAGAATAGTTTTCTTGAAATGGGAAATGGTGAATTTAAGGCCTCTTACTTTCTTTCTCAACATGGTCAGCAGGACATACTTTAGTTTCTTGTAGAGGTTGTGGCTTAGACAAAAAAACGTTTTATACATCTGAACTCTCATTTGATCATACATTATGCAGTGAATCAGTCTCTTTGTCAACCTTTGATGATTTGTATGTTTAATATTATCATATCATTGTAGACAGTAGATAATAATATCCTTTTATGTTAGGGTTTTAATGTTGTGAGCATATATGTACGGAAATTTTATTTCTATAGATATTAATACCAATATCTATACCTTTGGTGCTGTAATTAGGGGAGCTGCAACTTCGTTTGTGCTGCTTTCCAGTTTCTGTTTCTTTTGGCAATTCTGTTTGAACCAAAGTATATACATAAATCATAGATGGTGAATTTATCCATTGAAGAACTGAGAAGAATTTTCATAGAGTATGGCTTCTCTATTTCATATTTTGAGCTGCTGTGCATCACTATACTCTTCTCTTGAAGATGGAATCCACAAACAATAACAAGGGCATTTTAGCTCATACATTCTGATGTGTTATTTGTATCCCAAAATGAAGGCTCAGTTAATGCATACACTGCCTCTTTCTTGATCCTCAATATGTGGCTCAAGTTATCATCAGTCAGATATGCCAAGATATTAAAACCTACCTCAAAATCAGAGATATTTTGGCTGGTGAATTCAAAAGCACCTTTTAGATTAGAGTTCCAATAATGTATGGTATAGATAATTGACATGTTTTGATGTATTTTCTGTACTTAATGGAAAGTTTCAGGGCCAGAAGCAATGGATGTCGAAACAGCTACATCTTTTCAGTGTGCTGAGATCCCACATACAGATGTTACAATACTTGAAGGTCACACATCGGAGGTTTGTTGCTGCCATATAGTTTTCTCGTGATATAATGTATGGGTTGGCAGGGGACTAACATGTTGATGGCTTAATAATTCTGGTAGGTATTCATTTGTGCTTGGAGTCCAACTGGGTCCCTATTGGCATCTGGGTGAGGATCATGCATTTTAGACTTGTTGTATTTCATGGTGACAACTATTTTATGTTTTAAAATGCGTTTTCTGTTTTCTACACAGTTCAGGGGATTCAACTGCAAGGATATGGATGATTCCAGATGGACCATCAGGAGTCACTGCACAAACTGCAGCTTGTAGGTCTCTTGTCTTAAAGCATTTTAAAGGCAAGACAAATGAAAAAAGCAAAGATGTGACTACACTTGATTGGAATGTGAGCATTCATATTTGCAGGAATAGTGATTCTTCCTTTTTCTTCCCTTCAAGAAATTGAGAATTCTAATCTTATTTCCTTGCACAGGGTGAAGGAAGCCTACTTGCTACAGGATCATATGATGGTCAAGCCAGAATATGGACCAAAGATGGTAAGGTTCACCTGAAAATATAGGACCATCATATGAACAATATGGTACAGAATACTTAGGTAGTTATGCTCATGTCAAAGGATCTGTCAGAACGTGCTGTTGCTACCTTGTAGGGATGCTTGTCATAAAAATCTCTTGAGGTTCAGACCCAAGAGTGAGGAATCTGTCGTCTAACTTCCTAGATTAGTTGGTAAGATTTCATGTGTAAATTGACTTGTATGATGTATGAGAAAGAGAAAGATTTCTCTGCATTTCTGTTGATGTCAAGTAGAATAAAGCAATCAGTAGTTTATGAATGCACTGAACCAAGCACTTTTAAAATCACTAATATGCTTATACCTGTAAGACGCTACACATGCGCTGCTGTCCTAACACATGAACATGTCATAACAATTGTCAGGTGAACTGAAGAGCACATTGAACAAACATAAGGGACCAATATTTTCTTTGAAATGGAATAAAAAGGGTGATTGCTTGCTGAGTGGAAGTGTTGACAAAACAGCTATCATTTGGGATGCCAAAACTGGCGATTGTAAACAGCAATTTGAATATCATTCAGGTAAACACATAATTTGTTCTATATCAAACAACCTTGGAACTGTGATACTGTGAAGGTAACTTACTAGATTCCTGAAGATCTTTCTTAAACTTATTTTTTGGATGACTCCTTTCAATCTGTAAGAAAACGGGCACATCCTTTGTTTTTATGTTGTGATACTTGATGTCCTCATGTCGGAGTCAAGTGTTCATGTTGTCATTATCTTGTCTATCTTTAACTTCATTTCCTGAATCTAGCAGTCCATATTATGTCGTATAAGCAAGTTGATAAAATGAATGGAATTATTATGTCGTATAGGCAACCAATCTATGGATAGGTCAATGTGCCATCTTGATGAATGTTAGCGATGATGAAACTTTGGGAGTTGATTATACATGATAGTGTCTATTAGACAAGGCAACCAATCTATGGATAGGTCAATGTATGCCATCTTGATGAATGTTAGCGATGATGAAACTTTGGGAGTTGATATCACTTTGGGAGTTGATTATACATGATAGTGTCTATTAGACAAGGCAACCAATCTATGGATAGGTCAATGTATGCCATCTTGATGAATGTTAGCGATGATGAAACTTTGGGAGTTGATATCACTTGGGTGTGTATATGAAAGGGTTATGTTTTTCATAAATGCAGAAGGAACTTAAACTTAAAAGAATTGTAAGGGATCAAATTTAAAACTTTATGTCACATATTATATCATTTATAAAGTCAATTTATACATTTAATAAAAAATTTAAAAATATCCCCCCAGACCATTAATTTGCCCAAGCTGTGGTTTAAAACTGAGTAAATCACAAAATCATTGAGCTGATAAAGGCCCAAAACCACATTCTTGTTGAACCCCTAAGACAAATAGAACTGTTTACAAATGTTTATACTTGGACCAAACTGAAGTGAACCAGTTAAGCCACGTTTTTGTGGATTCTTTCAGCTCATAGCTATTAACTATTCCTAAATGATTCTAAGACATGGAGACAGATGTTTATGTGAAAAGGTGTAGTAGAGAACATTAAATCCAGGCAGGGGCTTTGTCTCAAGGATAGGACTATTTCACTGCAGCACACCGTAGAATTTATCTGCTCTTTGATGCTTCACGGCCATTAAATGTTAGTGTCATATTTGTACTAGCGTACAAGGTCCTTGGTATTATTTTTGAGCCTGTTTATATTTTTGGCAGCTCCAACACTGGATGTGGATTGGCGGAACAATGTTTCCTTTGCAACTTGTTCAACAGATAAAATGATCTATGTGTGTAAACTTGGAGAAGGTCGACCTATAAAATCATTTGCAGGACATCAGGTATGAATTTGCAAGTCTTGTATGTATACATGTGGATTTGGAAGTATTCTATGTGTGCGTTCAGAGAGTGTAAATACTGTATGCACTTGCATAAAGTCAATAAATAGCATAAAGCTCTAAAGATTCTTTAACTCTACAGGACGAAGTTAATGCGATCAAGTGGGACCCCACGGGAACACTACTTGCATCTTGCTCAGATGATTATACTGCAAAGGTTAGTCTGTTCGCAGTTATTTTCTTTCATCATTGCAAGAATTCTTTGCATTGCACCAAACTCTAATGTTAAAAGCTATGAAGTATACTCATCAAAAAATTGATGTCCTGGAGTTTATTTGCTCCACCTAATCGAAGTGCTGCATTATATCAACATGCTATACGGGGATCCTGAGATCATCTCCTACTCCTGGACTATTGTTCACTTATTAATCCTGTTCATTTATACACATTTTTAATCTTGATGCGAGCCATCTTCTATTTGTGATGTATTAATCCTGGCACAGATTTTTCATTGTGATTTTATACACATTATATAAATGGGATATGTTTTGGCAGATTTGGAGTATGAAACAAGACAAATGTTTACATGATTTGCGAGATCACACAAAGGTAAGGGGATTGGAGGTGTCTATATTTACATTTTACTGGTACATAAGAATCTAACTATGATGGTTTGATTTGCAGGAAATTTACACAATCAAATGGAGTCCAACAGGGCCAAACACCAATAACCCAAATTTGCCTTTAGTGCTTGCAAGGTATCGAGGATTTTGTTGTCTGTATGTTTTTCTTATTGATGTTGGCCAATATGGTATTTACATTCGAGTATTCTAAATTGGCTCTCAAATTTTGTTGCAGTGCATCATTTGATGCTACAATTAAATTGTGGGATGTTGAAAAGGGCCTGCAGCTCTTCAGCCTTACTGAGCACAGGTACTTTTATTAAGTGATTTTTCTAGTTTTATTATATATAAATTTTCAGTGTGCATAATTCATGGTTCCTAATGCACATTACTCAAGTTTGATTTTTGATGAAGTTGACCATTTACAGATTTTGCTTGAAGTCTGATTTATGCTGAAACTGTTTTTTTTTTGCAGTGAACCTGTGTATTCTGTGGCATTTAGTCCAAATGGAGAATTTCTAGCTAGCGGTTCATTTGATAAATGCTTGCATATTTGGTCAGTCCGAGATGGAAGCTTAGTTAGGACATTCAGGGGTGGTGGAGGAATATTTGAGGTGTGTTGGAACAAGGAAGGTGATAAAGTAGCTGCCTGTTTCTCAAACAACACTGTGTGTGTTCTTGACTTCAGGATGTAAGAGTACAAGAGTAATGATCACTCTCCATTCGAGAAGACGCTGAGGTGTTCCTCCAAATCCCACTTATCTCTGTAGAAGTTTAAGTAGAAACTCTAGGAAAAAATGACTATTAGCTCTGGGAAGAAAGTGTAATCTCTTTTACCTGCCAGCTTCACCCTTGTACTTTAAGACAATAGAGAGAAAAAACTATTAGGAATGTGAACTTGTAAAATAGTGCACGTTCCTTCACAGGGAAAATATGTACATAATCATTTGAGGGATGGTGCCCGGTTCGAAGTCCTGTATGCTATTAATGTTTTGGCAGTCTTACTTGTGCGGTTTACTAGAATGGACTTTGTGTATATTTCTTCTGGGGAGAGGAATAGAGACTTTTATTCTTGCAGCATTTACTTCCTCAAATTCACAAACACAGAATGAAGTTTAGGTGATGTTTTTTGTAATATTTTGTTGAATAGAAAGTGCTGTACGTGTATAGAGTTCTTTTCGTTTCAGATTTAGATCTTTGCAATATTAAGTTTATTGACTATTTGCATAGGTAATATTAGTGTAATTGTGTTCAGAAACAGAAATCTCATTTGATTGGTAAAATGCTTGAAATCTGCACAGTTGCATTATATATTGTCCTTTGTACCTTATTTTGTAGATATGTACGAGGATTTTTTTATTAGCTATTGAGCTTTTTCCTGTATGTTTTATATAAATGCTCTCAAATGTCAATGTGTATAGACTGAACATACAGGTTGAATTTAATGCTTATGTTTCGACAGCTTATTAATGTTGTGTTAGTGGATATTTATGGGAAATCTAACTCATTATTCTAATACACTAAAACAGTCATGATGTATTTTGTCTACCTTTAATGATACAATTGGTAACTCTTATTAGACAAGACATTTATTGCAACTACTCTCAATAGAACATGGAGATTACATACATGTGCAGAAATGTCAGTTTCAGATTCTAACTGCTCATGAAGGTCTTATATAATAGTACTGAAATGATTCTAAAATTATGTGCATCAGTTGCAGTTACTTTTCGTACTGTGTATGTGTTGGTAAATGTTATAAGACCAGAGAAGATGGTCACTTCATCAATCAATGTTCTAAGTCCAGATAAGAGGGTCACTTCATCAATCAATAAAGTTGTGACCTTAGCGTCTGCATAGATGCTTCATGAAATGAAGTGGATCATTTCACATCATTTACGAATACAAAATGTCAAAACAAGTGGTAGGAATCTACATCATTCACGAGTGGAAGAATTCCCTCTTTAAAACCAGTTTGACTCCATAATTCGAAAATTAGAAAAATGCATCACGGCATAAATTTTTTCTCCTATTTCATATATGGTTATAAAGTTGTCAATAAATTGGAACATAACTCATAATTTTATATTTTTGCACAATTTTTTGAGTTTAGCTATGTGACAATCAATTAACACTTGCATTTCAAAGAGCAAGGGATTGCT
>NW_028231611.1:0-11246 GCF_043228905.1 Azolla caroliniana | reverse complement strand
TGATTCCTCAATCTATGAAGGCATAATCGTACATAATTAAAATTTGAAATAAAACATCGTGATACACACTTACACTAATTTATAGAATAAGTGAATGTCAACATCCATATTATTACAAGCATAATACGTAAATTTTGTGTTCGTCTAGCATAACATTCGTTTTACTATGTTGTATGTTGGAAAACGAATTCAAATGTTATTCAAACATTCTTGTGTTTTTCTTTTGTTTTTTTCCCATTTTTTCCCATTTTTTTAGTTTTTCTTCCTTCTTTTTTTTAGGTTTAGTTACCTCATAATAAATAGTAAATCCAAAAGTATGGTATTTATCATTCTTTGAGGGTGTTTACAATACTCAAATGATTGAAACATTCGTGAATGCGAATGCACGTATGGTACGTATGGTTCATACTATGATTACAAGTATTTTAGGATGTGAAATGTTTGAATGTCTTATATGCATTTTAGGATGTAGAACTATATTGTGCATCACAAATTTGTGTAAACATAGATATTTTTTATAATATTACAGATATTTTTTACAAAGGTAAATAATTTTCAAATTCTAAAAGTATTTAACGTAACATAAAATACACATATTTTAGAAAACGTATTTAACATATTTTTAAATTGGGAGGTACTATACGAGTATTAATACGTTATATACATATGGTATCCGTACTGTATCTAACGTACCTAACAACCTTGCCTTGGATGTGTCATGATCTCACATTGATGATGGAATTGTCTATCAGTTACTCTAATATTAAGGGGACGCATGCATACACCAACTTCTAAAGTCTCCTTCAAAGAGTCCTGCATACATTTAACAAGCTCATAGCATGTACATCTTTCAATGAGGCTTATATTCTCAATTTCATTGTCTTTTGAAAACCTTCAAAATTCATGATATACACTCATTCGTGTGGCTCAAGTCTTACAAGTGGGCATAACCATGCTTTTTGAAACGATATATTCAATGTCCTTTCAGAAACCTTCAAAAATCACAACATACATAAGCTGGGTGAGGGTGAGAGCCTCTTGGTTGTTGAGCCTACAATGATGAAAATTAAAGTTATCAATCAGAACATCGCAATTCACACTGCCTATATTAGTGGGTAATGACAAAACATCGACTCAATACCTTACTATCATGTTTGTGTTCCTACAAAAAGAAGGGAAAGATATTTTTACCAGCAATACTTGGATGATAGCGAACTCAACACCTTTACAAACTTAATTTCTGTTTACCACTAATATAGGCCAATAGCCAACTCAATGTGTTGCATCTTCGTTGCTATGCATTTAGGGAGACCTGGAAAAAAGTCCTTTGACAGATTCCATCAAAAAAAAACATTCATTGGATGTGAATTGACAGATATACAAAAAGCCTCTCAGTGAATTTAGGCACATGGAGTAGTCTTGTGAATAAATAAAACGACTTGGAAGAAACCACTAAAACTAGGATTTTACAGACTGTAGATTTCCTTCCCTACAGTCCCTTTTTTGTATGTAGAGATACAACCACTCATTTGATTATGTACACTTTCCTTGTTGATCCTATCACACTAGGACCCAATGCCTTTGGAGTAGTAGGATCACATGATTCTTATATGAAATGCAAGAAAAAAAGCTGTACAGCAAATTCATTATTGTCCACTTGCTGCCTCTGCAGCACGTTGCCTTATCATTTCATTGACTGCAGCTCGGCGACGTGATTCTTGCTGTAGTTGTGCCCTTCGTAAATGCTTCCTTAGATCCCTGGACAAATAAAAATACACATGAGAGGTTCAGCAAAAGGATTAACATATGGGGACAATTACCAAAATTATATGTTTAGTAGTAAAAAATTTAGACTTGGGCAAACAGAATAATATATATACAGTTGTTTGGGCGACAACAGCAAAATTACAGCTGAACGTTTAGATATTTACCAGAATATAATCACTAGGTTCTCGAAAAGATTTCATCATACCCATTTTCAGTAGGGGATTAAAGGCCAAAGGGTACTCAGAAACATACAAAACGTTTGGGGTAATTTTAGTACGTTTTCCTACTCAATTAAATATCTCAACCATGCATATTTGAAGCTTCAGAAAATACAAATATATATAATTGGAACTTACGTGCACCGAGGCACACTGCATGGTGTGTCTTTGCATGATCGAGCATGAGCTGTGAGAAGGAACCACATCCTTTTGCAAATAGAGCAACCACCAGAGGCTCTTTTCGTACACGAAAAACCATGTCTAAACAGGTCTTTCATGTTTCGGCATTTCTCGTACTGGCAGGCCCCATCACGACACTTGGATGCATGCACAAGCACATCCAGCATTATTCGTAGCTACATAAAAATTAAACAAACAAAAAGAGAGATCAAACAAAAGAAGGATCTCAAGAAGTGTGTTAGCATTAAATTTTGAAACAAATGAAGAGCATGCATCAAAAGACTATAGGTTACTGTTAGCATCATATGCATTCCCACACCTGATGCATTCGTTGTTTCGCGTTTTCCGTGGTCGGATCAGCTGTGATTGTGCGAGCGACAAACTTATGAGGATGCCTTTGAGCCTCTTCACTTGAAAAGCAATTGGTACAAATATCATAATCCGGGCATGTCTTGCATTTCCATCCCTGACCGGCATCTAACTCAGTGTGACAGATCGTACAGGACGACACAAAAGCAGGTGCACTTGGATTATGTAGATGGTACAATATCATCATGGAAGAATGTTTTGCTCGGCGGAGTGTATCATATTGATACTGATTGCCTTGACATAAACTTAGGAAAGCTTGACGGTTGTCAAAAAATTCGCTCTCCATAATTTCATCTTTGTCTACTGTATCCGTAGGGATACCTTGCACCTCCTCCTAAGGAAAGACAATTACACAATGTCAGATCTTCAAATACTTCTGCAAGGAAGTCTTATATTTTCTGTTTTTATCATGCTTACCGCAATCAATACATGACACTCTTTCTTGCCAAATGGATGTCGCTCATCATCACTAAGCTTTTGATGATCTTCAAAACAGCTGCCATAAATAAAGCCCAATAATGAAACAGTTCTACACACATTGGAAACCTCTAGATAGTTTTTAAACACCAGGATTTGTAATTTAAATGCAAGGATGCAACAGTCAATCCAGTTAATAATGACTCGCCTCATACTCAATTAGAGAGATTTAAGTAACTTCAAAGTTCCAATATTTTCAGTTGGAATTCAAGGAAGCAGCAGTTTCAAATGTCTTACTGAGAGCAGAGCTGAAAGTTATCCCCACACTGTTGGCAGAACCACCGGTAGTCTGAGATAATGAAGTTACGACAACGTGAACAAGAATGGTGCATATGAACCATAATAAAATCCTCTTTCATCGCGGAAATTGATTGTCCAAGCTGAGGTAAGTAGGAAAACAGAATATTGTTGAAACATACTTAAACATTAAACCTTTTAGAAAACATAATTTTGCAATTATAATGTCTCATTTTTCACTTCTCCTTACCTTTTGCATTAGTTGAAGATCCTTAGACATGCTGCCTCCAATGTCTGCTTGCGCTGAAGTCTTGGTTGTCCTCTTTGTAGCAACCTTCTTTGTTTTACATTTCCTAAGTGTGTGAAGACCTTCCTCCTCTTCTTGGATCTGCTGAAGAATGTCTTCTGCAGCCCCTGGTAAATAATCTCCATCGAAGTAGGGGAGGCGGGTAGCTGTTACTTGAGCTTTACACTCTGCACTTGTTGTGAAAAAATAATCATATAAATTCTTGCTACCAGTCACAATATTCTCCTTCTTTGCTTTGGCAATCATATTAACATACCTATGTCAACCATAAATATGAAATCAGAAATTATTAACTTAATAGAAACTGTAAGTTGTTTGTTACAATGTTTGAGAACTCACCATTCACGGAGCTTATCTGTCTTTGGTGTTTTCTGAATCTCAGGATGGCAATAAAGAATATAATCATCCCCTTTTAATGGAGGACATGCCCAAATATAGCAGCTGCTGAAACCTCTCTTTTTGCAGTAGTCCAAATAAGCAATCTAAAATCATTCAAATTCAGGTGTAATGCTTGTTTACACCAAGAGAATTCAATGGATATTCACATTTGAAAGGAAGAGGCAGAAAGGACAAATTTAGGTGTATCCATTCTCTAAATTGACAACTTTAGCACAGAATGATTCCTTATAATATACAAAATATCAAATTTAATTTGGTATAAAATACAGGACATCCATTTCAATATAAACACGGCCACGGAGTTAAAGGAATTCTAAAATTGATATGTGTCTGACTTTTAGAAATTAATATAAATATTGTGTCAAAACCAATAGTAACATGCAGACTGCTTAAGACCACTTCTATGACATTCAGAGAAAAAATATATCAGGAAGACATACTAAAAGCTGATATTGTAAGAGCTGAACTAGTCTATACCAACAAAATTGCCCAGCACTGACAAGAACCTTTCCAAAGACTAACATAAAGAGAGGACGAGAATTCAACTGTAAAGCCCTATATCAACTCCTACCTGAACATTCTACATTTGTTAAAGCCTGGGCTCTATCCTCATTTATTTATGTTTTGTGCACTCTGCCCAAGGTATATGAAATTATATTTACATAACTCAAAGCAGAGCATAAGAACCACGACAGTGCCCAGTTACACATGTATGAATAAACTACAATGCATTTAATGTTAATATTTAATGCACTCACGCACATAAAAGATAGTACATATGCAGTACAATTTATGCAGTGAGTGCATTAGGCATGTACAAAATACCATGAAAGCATGTATATGTCAATGGTTTAAAGAATTTGATTACATGTGGGGAAGTTAAAGTTTGTCCACCAATACATCGTGAAAAACTTGTGTGTGCATTAGTCAACTTTACACTGTTGTAGTTTATGGTTAATCCTGCTAGATGCCCTAGTTTGAAAGCTACAGAGAAGACATTTTATTTTTGCATTTACAGTACCGAGAGACATGCCAATCACAGTATAAAATGGGTGGACTGATGTCGGAAACCACAAGACCTAAACACATACTTTGAGTCTCTTCATGGTGAGATTCATTGTGGACTGCTGCAATTGAGCCATACCAAGCCTTAGCCTTAGGATATTCACAAGTTTAACAGAAAAAAAATACATATTAACATCTTTTGAAAGGCCAAAATGACCCGTGTAGTGAACCATAATCTTAAAACATTGTCTCCTCTTTGAGAACAAACCAAAATAAATATAGCTAAAGAATTGTTCTCTTTGTAAGAGGTGATTAAAAAGGAATCTCCTTCACCCAAAACTTCTTAATGTGCATGGTGTCTATGAACATCTACAGGATAAGGCCACACATTTATAGCATAGAAAGAAAGAGAATATGACAATAAACCAAAGAACAGTGAAGCATAGTTTCACAGGTATGCCTCAAAAATCAGTATTTTACTGCAACTTACCAAAATTTCATGATACACGTAAGTCCGGAGAGCTTCACCGGTGACTGCTTTCACATCTGGCCTAAAATACTTCACAGAATCCAGATAGGAAAGATACACATGTCGGTGATTAGGCTGAGGACTATCTGCACCAAATTCCTGCACGTACATGCCAAAAAGGCAGACTTCTACACCTTCAATTTTCTGGAAGAGCATCAACATCTGTAATTCAAGTGAAAAAATCAGGATCAGGATCATAGAGGAAACCTTCTCAATATGGAACTTGTTTTTCATTCACATAAATACAAGTACTAAAAGCTGAATTGCCATGCAATTACACGTATAAATGGTTAGCCTTGTTTCTACAGATAGATGCAGAGAGACAAACCTTGGATTTATATTGCATTTCTTTGGGATATTCTTGTTGGAACAATTCTAAAAATCTGGGCTTGATCTCCAGTTTCTTGTCTACAGATGATATAACACGGACAACCAGACCATCAGCAGTAGGAGTCTGCAGTGAAAGTAGATAATATCTTATGAAAACCGTTTTTAATACATAAAGCATCATTATTAACTTTTACATATCTGTCATTTACCTCCTCCAGTCTTTTCCCAGAAGCCTTAGAGCGTTCAACTCTTTCAAGTTCCAATTTCCATGCTAGTCTCTCTTCAACAAAATCGCTTAGCATTGTTCTAGGCAAATCCTTGGCTCCAAGCACCGAGTTAGCAGGTCGTGGCACCCTCTCTCCTCTCTCTATTTCAGCAATACAGCATTCTGGACAAATATACTCAGACCTTTCTTTGTTGGTACGCGCATTGAAGAGTACACATATTTGGTGTTGCCATTTCTTGCACTTATCACATTCAACCCACTGGAATAAGAGAAAGTTATTAAATGTAGCTGGAAAAATAAGGCATCATGGATAATTTATTCCACTTCTTTTACAAACAAATGACACATCACTTAGCTCACCCCTTCAGCCCGATGCTCATCATTCTTTTTCTTTTCAAGAGAAGACTTTTGAACCTTCACACCATCATTTTCAAGTACATCAAATCGACTATAGCAAGGCCCACAGTAATTTAGACTATTGTCACCAGTCCCAGAAGTGTAATAAACCGCATTACGCTTGATGCGGCAACCACATTGCGTACAGAATATAGGAATTGGATCAAATGTAAGATGCTCGACAGCACAGGCTGAGCAAGCAGTAGAAGACATTTGATGTTCCATGGCTTGGTTCTTCTCAGCCTTTCCTTTGCTCTACATAAAATTAGAAAGACTTTCAGTTATGAGTGCTGATGAATATGAAAACATAACAAAACTAAACTTCATACTATACCTGCCCAATCCATTTTCTCAGACTGGCAATATGTTGCCTAATTTGTTCTGGAGTCAAACTCTCAATATATGTGATTCCTGAAATCTTCTTTTTCACAGATTTTGTGATTTCTGATAAGGCTTTGGTAGGTGTTATTACAGATTGACTCACGGCAGCATCTTGCCTAGTCTCCACATCTGATGGCTCGTTTCCCAATTTTTCTGTCTCTACTTTTGTTACTAAACTCCCCACACCAGCACTGACTGAGGATTCTGTAGGAGACTCAACTTTTCGTAAAGGTGATTCAGCACCGTGTTTCATCTCTCTTAAATTTTTCTCTGAAGGGCCATTTATACCCATAGACAACGTTTCATGATGCATTACTTGATCTTGCATTTGTGGGCTGTTTGTGAGCTGAAGTTCCTGCTGTTGCAATGTAGCCTGGGGTTCATGAGGAGCTACGGCTTCATATCTTGTCTGCTTATCTTGCATTTGTGAAGTGTTTGTGATCTTATGTTCCTGCTGTTGCAATGTTGCCTGGAATTCACAAGGAGCTACAACATCTATTCCTGTACGCTTATCTTGCATTTGTGAGCTGTTTATGAGCTGAAGTTCCTGCTGTGGTGATGTAGCCTGAGGTTCACAAAGAGCTACAACTTCTATTTTTGCTCGCTTAATTGGGGGTGAATCCACTTCACTCAAAGCAACTCCACGAACCATTTTAGCTAAAGTCTGTTTAGCCTGGTTCTTATATGTTTTACTCCGTGCAACACGAACACGAACTGGACCACAAACCACACATTTGGAGTCCCTACATTTATTATGGTGTATAAGCAAAGATCTTGAAAGAGCACATCTAGGATTTGAGCAAGGATGACTCTGGCAGGTCGTAACATGCCTCATCATCTCACAACCAGATGCACAATGTGCTACAGAGCATTGACCTGAATTCTTACATCTACTGACATGCCAGAATAGCATTAATAACCATTGCCGCTTCTTTATTTCATGTAAACGCATTTGTACATCTTTAGCCTGAGTTGGAACCGAGCTGTCATCATTACTCACTACTTCTGACTGTCCTGTATCAGCGCTGTTAGCTTGACACGTGTGTTCACTCTGCTGATCAAGTGATGAAATTTGCTGGTATCCATTTTGCATTGTTTGATGATTGGATTTTGGAAAAGAGTGATTAACAGTATCTTTTCCCGCCCAGCTTTCCTGATTCTCAAATAATTGTTGGTGTTGTAGCAAGCAGAGTTTATCTGTGTTTATCTGTAATTGGTGTTGATCAATAAGCAATGCATCAACTATAGTATCTTGTTCCAGAGGATCTCTAAGAAGACATTGTGATTTTGCATTCACTAAATTTGGATCAGATTCCTTGGAACTTTGTTCAGATGAAGCCAGAATGCTTCTACCTGGATGCTGTTGCTCCTGAGAAACTACAGAAATGGTCGGGCTATTTGGAGAAGCACCAGCATGGGACATATCTTGAGCAGGGAAACTCTGCCTTTGTATATTTGACATATGTTGAGAGAAATAACTGTGTGGAAGCTTCACGTTCATCTCTGTAGACCCCATGGGAAATGAATTCCCTGGTGTTTGCATCAGTGAATTGGGGTTGGCGATTCCAGCAGCTAATCCCATTTGCACGTTTGGATTCTCAAAACTGAATTCTGTAGCGTTTGATCCATGTGTGCCATCTCTTGCAACACCTACACGTCATTTTTATATATCAAAGCAAGAAAACAGGCTTCAAATGTAATAAATAGCACAAGTTTCAAAAGGTTCCTATGCAAATTTAGGGTTAAATATTTATCATCTCTAGCATGTGCAAAGTGATTTTGGATCAAACCAATTCAAATTTATGAGAAAAAGTTAAATATACAATTGTATAAATCAGAAAAAAATTAAGACATGATAAGTACTACAGGGATGAGAATAGCACACAAAAGAAACAATAATATATATGCTGTTTCAGAAAGTCAGTAAAAGTATCCAATCAAGTTAATTGGTTGAGTATTGTCCAAATGATTTTGCCACTTGATTTAACACAAAGTGGGCAACATTTTGCATGTTGGGGAGTTGCAAGAAATTGCCTTGGTGAAACAAAGGAGAGAACAACCCATAATAACATGTCATTATTTCAAATTCAGCAAACTCTTGAGCAGGCCTTACGGGAGTTGGAATTGGCCTAAACTTCAAGTTTTCCTTGACCCCTCACCATTTTGCCTAAAATTTTGAATTTCCAAGTATTAGCTTTGAATCCTACATTGCAATTGTCTAATCTCACATGTCCCCACTATTTTATGGAAGTAACCTTGTTCAATATAATGTATTTGTGCAGTTTGTGGCAACAATACTGACCAATATTTCCTAAAACTGTGTGAGGCAATTATAGGACTTCCAAGGCTTACATTTCATAAAAATAAGGCCAGTTTATATTTTGACGACAATATGATACCTAGATCACTTAGGCTACATTGATATAACAACATATTTAATTATTCTTTTTAAACATAAACCTGGCAAACATTTATACTCCTCTTAATTGAGAAAAAGTACAGAATTTGTTGTCCTGATGGACGCACCTGCACCACACCTGAACCCTGGGAATTGTCCTGATATTCCTGGACTAAGTCCTGAACCACGCATTAAGTATCGCACCTGATCCTGATAACTTTTATCTGCTACATTAAAACCTTGTAAAGGAGCTGACCCTAATGGAGACGTGAGGGCATTGTGACTCAAACCAGACACTTGCCTAACACCTCCAACATCATTTGAAGGAGTTGTGGAAACACTGCCTGAATTCATCAAGACTCTTGGTCCGGTATGGTTAGAGAGAATCCTTCCTGTTCCTGAGCTTTGAAAGTTGCTTCCAGGAAGCAAAGTGAAACCTGGGTATCCACCTGAATGAGATGGAACTTCAGAAACATGAGAGGTTGGTAATACTGCAAACTGCGCAGCTTTTTGTCTATTTCTCCAGTGCAGCATTAAAGTGCATATTCGGCGTTCTAGGGTTATTAAATTTCCATACTCTTCCTGTCGAGAATGAGAACAGATGTGAATAACACTTCAAGTCAAAGTTTTGTTGCATTTACCAAATGGCATAAATCATACCTTTGAGTCTGCGCTAGAGTATAATGCACTTTCTAATTCACGAGCCAAAGCTGGCAATTTACTTTCTAGATTGTGCTTCTGGATGAGCCTTGCACTAAAGCAATTGGTGAAATAAAATAAAATGTTACAAGACTTCAGCTAAAAAAAAGGAGGGCTCTGATGGACGCAAGATAAAGGAGACTTGAGAAAAGAAAAGAAAAGAAAAACTTACATGTGGGAAAAAACTTCTCTCCTGAGATTTAAATCACTATCACTGTGCCAAGATTTCCGTCGAGAAGCCATGCCCTTTTGAGAGATAGCTGCCCCATTCATCAAAAGTTGTGTAGCATGAGCATTCTGTGCAGCTATCTGAGCCTGATTCTGCATCCTGAGCTTCTTTCTAATTGAGAAACTTCTGGCACAACTGATTCACTTTTACCCAAGATTATAAAACACAATGTTAGCATATTATTCAAAATGAGAATAGCATTATGGACAGGAGAGTGAGGATTCTTGACCAGAAGAAAATTCGTCAGATGTAACGTTGCATGAACATAAACAAAACATTAATTTCACTGGTATAGATTATCAGAGAAAGTTTGTCACGAGAATGACATTTGTAACTTCTGAGCAATGTCATGGATTGCCCCATAAACAAGCTCTAGGTCTGAATAAGAAGCAATTTTACTACTAAGAAAAGGATGGAAATGATATAGGAACAGAAAAACAATGATTGTCCCACAATGACTTGTGCTGTATCCAATTGATGATATAGACTTTACATGATTAAGACAGGTAGAGCTAGATCTAGCAATCAGTAACTGTGGTTTAACATGTTAATGGCTTTAATTTCGGTTCAAAACTTGGAAGACAGTTAGGATTTGGTTTAATTTTGCAATGACGGTTAACTGTTTGATTTGGTTCATCTTGAAATGTATTCATTTAATGGTTTACAATTAATCAGTTGATTTTCAATTTTAATTTTCATGCAAATGACTTTCTGAAAAGTTAATGATTTAGATATGAGAGTCTCTTAAACAGGTCAGTTTAAATGGTTTCATTTTAAACAGTTTCAAGGTTTAATTCAAGTTTCATTTATTTTAAACGATTTCATTTTGAGCCAGACTGAATCATTGTGATTGCTAACTAGACCTGATTAAAATGCAAACATACTTGCAAAATAAAATAATACGATGTAAACATAAAAAACAATGACTTGTGCTTTATTCAGGGCATTTCCATGTCTGAACTGGGGAGTTCTTACAGCTTCAGCTGACATATACAAGACTTGAAACTAGGTCAAACGACTAGAATAAAGCCTGTTCCAGATGCAACGCAAGGAAGAAATGACTTTTTCACAATCCAATTAAACAAGAATATGTGCATTT
>NW_028231610.1:0-11250 GCF_043228905.1 Azolla caroliniana | reverse complement strand
AGATTAACACACAGAAGGTACGCAGGAGAGAGACAGAGAACGAGCAGAACAACTTAAATCTATTATCAAAAACTCTGTAAAATTCTCTGTACATACAACATGCTCAACAACACTATTTAGACAAGTCCTAAGAGGATTGACAGAAGTACGGTGTACTTCAATGCTCACATGAGCGTCTGGCACTAACTATGAGACATTAACTACCTAGTAGTGTAGGCTGCTACTAGGTTTCCAGTTATTGCTGGATCTGGCTAACCGGCTCCCCAACTCACCGATCCGGCTCATCCTTCCGGATGCCGATCCGGCTCAAGCTTATTCAGCCGATCCGGATCCGGTTGAGCTTGCCGCTCAACACTCCCCCTCAAACTCAACTCGAGGTCAGATCGTAGTGTCAGTCTCCATGGTAGTCGATCCTTCCACCCGGCTCCTTCTAGCGTCACTCCGCCTCGCTCACGCTCCTCGTCCGGTCCAATCTCGTTTGTCGCGACCCTTCTGATTCTGCGCACCTCGACCTCCTCCGTCAGCTTGTCTACTCAACAGGCCCAATTCAGCTCCCTCGCTATTGTGACTTCGGCGCTTGCTGATTTGCCGATTCCTTCATGTTGGGGTCGACTTTCGCTGCCTTCTCGTCCTATTGGCCTTGAATTGATCCGGTTGTTTTGAATCCGTCTGTTGAACCGAATCGGTCGCTCCCGATTCGTCTTCCGGTTCCAGGCCCTTCACCACATTGGACCAAGTCTAGGTCTTGGCCTTCTTCTTCCGATCGGCTCTGTCCTTCTTGAATCTGCCGTCGCTGCTGCTTGTTCTGACTTGTTCGGATGTGTCAACTTCCTTTGTCAACTCGGAAACTTCCTTCTTCTTGTCTCTCCCTTTGTCGGTTCTTCCCTCACCAGCGCAATCAACAATTTCTTTGCCTTTGCCCATTCTATTGTCTTTGCCCGTTCTCCCCCTCAAGTGTGGCACGTCGAGATGTTGAACACCAAGCATTTTGGTGAAGTGCTGCAACGTGTCCAACCCGAACGGTTTGGTGAAGATGTCGGCAACTTGTCGATCCATATGAACATACCGAAGTTCGACTTCACCGCTCAGGACACGCTCACGCACGAAGTGGTAGTGCACTTCTATGTGCTTTGTGCGAGCATGGAATACAGGGTTCTTGGCGAGCTGCATGTTGCTTATGTTTTCGTAGTAGATCAGGATCGGGGTCGGCACCTCGATCCACAGGTCTTGCAGCAGTCGCCGAAGCCAAATGGCTTCTCTGGTGGCAACGGTAGCGCCCCGGTATTCAACCTCAGTGCTGGAAAGGGCCATTGTTGGCTGCTTTTTGCTGCTCCACGCAATAGCCGCACTACCAAGGGAAAACATATAGCCGGAGGTGGATCGGCGATATGATGCATCGCTGGCCTAGTCGGCATCGGTGTAGCCGACTAGCTCTTTGGTTATACCATGCCCGTATAACAGTCCCCGGTCCTTCGTGCCACTCACATATCGCAAAATTCGATGCGCGCACAAAAGTTGCTCCACGATCGGCTTTTGCATATATTGGTTGATCATGCCGACCAGATAACTGATGTCGGGTCGGGTGATCATCAAATATATAAGGGTTTCGACGATTTGTCGGAACCGCTTCTCATCGCAGGTCGGTCCGGAGTCGGGACGGAGTTTCTGGTTCCGGTCCAGGGGTGTGGAGATTGGTCGGCATTCCGTCATGCCGAACTTGTACATCATACTCAACACATAGTTTCTTTGTGAGAGCAATATGCCGTCGGGGGTTCGGATCAACTCGATCCCAAGGAAATAGTGAAGGTCCCCCAGGTCCTTCATCTCAAATGCTTCCGACAGTTGGGACTTGACTCGGCTGATTTCATCGAGTTCAGGTCCGGTGATGACTAGATCATCAACATACAGCAAGATGCAAACCAGACCATCTGGACCTTTCCGGATGAACAACAAAGAGTCAGACTTGGAGGCCGCAAACCCCATCTTACGCAACCGGTGACTTGAGGGGCTTGCATCAGGCCATAAAGTGACTTCTTCAGCCAACATACCACCGATTTGTTCATCTCCGACTGGAAACCAGGGGGTTGGGTCATGAAGACCTCTTCTTCAAGATCGCATTATTCACGTCCATCTGGTGAAGATGCCACCCCCTTGTCGCAGCAACCGCCAACACCACACGAACCGTCACCATCTTCCCTACAGGAGCAAAGGTCTCATCATAGTCGATTCCGTGGGTCTGCGCGTATCCCTTCGCCACTAACCGGGCCTTGTACTAGTTAACTGAACCGTCGGCATTGTACTTTACCTTGTACACCCACTTACATCCGATCGGTTTACAACGTCGGGGAGGGTCAACTAGGTCCCATGTGTCGTTGGCATCAAGTACTCGCATTTCTTCCTCCATAGCGGCACGCCAATTTGCGTCCTTTTCTGCTTCTGCGTAGCTCTCCGGCTCACACACTTCCGCCACCTTGGTCATGTATGCATAGTGATGCGCCATGTACTCATTGTACCTATACCGCTTCACGGGGTTCTTCTGGCGGGAAGACCGGCATAACTTATCGTTACCTGGTTTAAGGCCCTTCTTGGCCGGTTCGGTCTTTGCTCCTGAAGATCCAACTTCATCCTTTCCGGAGTCGGATTCGCTCCGATCCGACTCAACGTTGCCGGTTTTGTATTCCGACATCTTCTTCTTCCCCTTCTCTTTGCGTGTGAACCGTCTGCTCGGTTCCTTGCGCGGGGAGAGCACGACAGAATCTGGAAAAAGTGGAAGAGCTTTCAAAAGTTGAAGAAACTATTATTGGAAGCTCCAGCATTGCGCAAAGGCGACTACACCGAAGGTACCCCGATATATGTGACAGTGGCTATGAGCCCAACCAGAATTGGATGGGTGATTAACCAAGAAGACAAAGACAAAAATCGGTATGCAATTTGATTCGGTGCAAAGGGGTTGACCAAAAGACAAAGAAAGTATGCACAAGTACAGAGAGAGCTATGGGGGATAGTATCCACGGTTAAAATCGATCGCGACTACCTTATCGAAATGGAAGTCATAATCGAAACCGATTGTGTACCTATTCTTGGGATGATATCCGGTTGTGCTACACCCGATATTGCTCTACTACGATGGATTGGCTATATCTGTCATGATATGGCAAGACTCAAACCCATGACCTTAGGTTATATGGGTCGAGCCCTTGACCATTATATCATCTATTGTAATACGTAGGATATTATTTTCATTTACATTTTATTATAGGAAATTAATATATATTCCAGATTTCTCTGGAACATTCTAGAAGCTTCAGGATTACTCCTGAGAACACTATAAAAGAGGGCACTAGGCATTATGTTGAACCAATTTGGTTCAACGCCAGTCTTTGGCCTCATAGCCCTTTTGTACTTACTCTTCTTCTAATATATAATATGTTATCATCATCTCTCTCTCTCTCTCGTCCTCACTATCTCTCTCTCTCCTCTTCTCTCTTCCTCTCTCGGGAGTCTTACGCAGTCCCGTCCTCTTAGTACTAATAGTACTTCCCTTCTCTAATACTAATTCTCTCTCTGTTTAGTACTATTCCTGATTGTTGGAACCAATTTGCCCTTCTGTCTCTCTCCCTTCATACTAATCTCTTATTCCTCTTTTGTTTTCATCCCATGGTCACTGTTAGCGCTCAGGAATATCAATTTGTTTTCTCAGAGTTTCAATGCTTGAAAGAGAAGTTCCTTGCTTTGGAACAAGAAAATCAACGGTTGTTGGGGGATCTTCAACAAATCTCCTTAGAAAAGTAGCAAACACAACAACAACATGGGGAACTTGCATTACGTGTGCAACAACTCGAAGCAACCATTGTAGCAATGCAACAACAAGGCTACGAAACACAAGGGATTCATAAGGAACCCAAGATTGGCCTTCCCACGAAGTTCGATGGAACACGATCGCAGTTTAGAGGGTTCCTTAATCAGGTACGATTAGTTATTCAAATGCATCCTTCCCGATATCCTATCGATGCATCACGAGTGGGTTTAGTAGGGACGCTGTTAAGTGGCTCAGCGTTGGCATGGTTCACTCCATTGTTGGAAAAGGAGTCTCCATTACTCAACAGTTTTGAAGAGTTTATAGGTGAGTTTAAAGCATGCTTTGGAGATACTGACAACATAAGGACCGCAATCAACAAAATCCGGCGATTACGCCAAGGAGACCGTCCAGCCTCCGCATACGCTGCAGATTTCCGCCTACACGCCGCTGACATCCCTTGGCATGATCAAGCGTTGATGGAGCAATTTCGTTATGGTTTACGCAACGATGTCAAGGATTTACTCTTGACCTTCCCTGAAGAGCCAAAGTCCTTAACAGAAGCAATTAGCCGTGCGGTGAGATGTGACAACCGCCTCTTTGAGCGACGTTCGAAACGATAGCTACAGATGCCGAGGGCAAGATCAAAATCCACCTATGCCTCAATGGTAGCAAAACCTTTACTGAGGGAGTCCTATAATGCGCCTCTAGTGAATACTTCGACTCCGATGGAGATTGACACTACACGTCGTCGAGGGCCATTATCCGAAGAAGAAAAGCAGCGACGCCGAACAAATCGACTATGTCTCTACTGCAGTGGACCTGGACACATTGCAATAAATTGTCCCCATAGGCCAAGAAGACAAGTAAACCAAATAGTTGCTAGTTCTAATTGTACTAAACCCGAGCCTATTATAGTAGGGATATCTGATAGTACTAATAGTTCTAATAGTCTAGATCTAGCGAACAAATTTGATGTCCTTAGTCAGTTAGAAGAAGAGTTAAACGACTAAGTCCAGCCAAAATAGGAGCCGTTTGGTTGGACAACCCTAGATTTGTGCAGCCCATTAGTGGTTCCATTCCCTCTAAGCAAGTTAGCAATGTGTTCGTAGCCCAAGTAACAGTTAGTACTAAAAGTACCCCTCCAGTACACGTCTTAGCACTTCTAGACTCTGGAGCTAATTCTTTCTTTATGGATAGGAATTTTGCCCAAGCTCATCAGATATCTCTTAGAAAACTCCCATGTTCAGCCTCTGTAGTCGTCATTGATGGTCGTCCCATTGCCTCTGGAAATATCATAGAAGAGTCCGAACTCGTTAATATTGTCCTAGATAACTTAGCATGTGTAGTATCATTTAACATTATTAGTATCCCAGAACATCCCATTGTTTTGGGATTACCATGGTTCGAGTTACATAACCCAGACATAGATTGGAGAACAAGAGAAATCCAGTGTTGACAAACCCGAGGATCTACTCAGAAGATTGCCACCATTTCACTACATCAGTTGCGGGAAGAAGGACGCAAGGAAGAAATGTTTCTCTTCGCAATATCCCTAAAAACCTCCGACACCATTAAAGAGGAGTCCACCGTTCAGCTTCCAAAGAAGTATCATCATTATGTCGATGTATTTGATAAAGTACGAGCCAATACGCTTCCTCACCATCGACCATATGATTGCCCCATCGATTTACAACCGGGGAAGGAGCCACCATGGGGACCGATCTACAATTTGTCACCAACCGAGATAGAAGTCCTTCGAGCCTATATAGAGGAGAATTTGGAGAATGGATTCATTCGACATTTGAAATCTCCAGCTGGCACACCCATTTTCTTCGTCAAGAAAAAGGATTGCTCACTTCGTCTGGTGGTAGATTACCGTGCCTTGAATAAAGTTACAATCCGCAATAGGTATGCACTTCCCCTTATCTCAGGTCTTTTAGAACGAATCAATGGTGCCAGGTTCTTCACAAAGATTGACTTTTCCAGGAGAAGAATGGAAGACCGCGTTCCGCACTAGATATGGGCACTTCGAGCATACGGTCATGCCGTTCGGCCTCACTAATGCGCCAGGAGTCTTCCAGCACATGGCAAATGATATATTCCGATATCTCTTGGATGTGTGTCTAATCATCTACTTGGATGATCTACTGGTTTATTCAAAGACCGAAGAAGAGCATGATTCTCATGTATTGTTAGTACTAAATCGACTTCGAGAACATGGTCTTTATGCAAAGCTAGAAAAATGTAGTTTCGGGTGCAACCAGATGGAATTTCTCGGTTATGTCATTTCATCAAAAGGCATCTCCATGAACCCAGCTAACGTCAAGACGGTGGTAGAATGGCAGACTCCGTGCTCGGTACGGGATGTGCAATGCTTTTTAGGCTTTGCCAATTTTTACCGGAAGTTTATACAAGATTACTCAAAGCTCATTCTGCCTCTCAGACAGCTTACCAGGAAGGGACAATCGTTCGTTTGGTTTGAAGAAGCAGATATGGCTTTTGAGAGTCTTAAAAAGGAATTTACATCGGCTCCAATTCTAGCTCATGTCGATCCGGAAAAATCATTCATTATCGAAGCTGACGCATTGGATTTCGCATTGGGGAGCATTCTGTCACAACGGGGTAATGATGAGAAGCTACATCATGTGGCTTTTCACTCACGCAAGTTTGACGCTGCCGAAATCAACTATGAAATTCATGATAAGGAGCTATTGGCAATAGTGGACTTGTTTATGCAATGGAGGCATTTTTTAGAGGGATCCTCTCATCAAGTCACCGTATTCAGTGACCATAAAAACCTTGCCTACTTTCAGGATGCTCGTGTTTTAAATCGACGTCAAGCTCGGTGGGCCCACTTCCTCACACGTTTCAACTTCAAAATTACATATCGTCCGGGGAAGCACCAAGGGAAGGCAGATGCATTATCACGGTGTTTGTATCTAACACCGCGTCCCGGCGAGCCAACTTTCGATAACCAAAAGCAAGTAATCTTGGGACCAGCACGACTGCAAGCAACATAGATTTTTGGCATGCCCATGGATTCCCACGTTATCAATATCATACGTGTGGACCTGAAGACAGATGTTTTCGCCCAAGCTATACTAGCACAAATTGATCCCTCTCGAGCGTCGTGTTCACAGTCGCAACCACCAGGTACGGACTATCGACAATTCAAATACCATGATGGATTACTCTTCTTTAAAGAACTTTTGTATGTTCCTAATGGTTCTTGCCGCCTTCGAGTAGTACAAAACTGTCATGACACATATACAGCTGGGCATTTTGGTAGTACTAAAACATTAGATTTAGTACAACGATCATTCTGGTGGCCCCGTATGCGACAATTTGTCGAAGATTTTGTTCGGACTTGTGATACATGTTGCAGAGCGAAAATGCCAAGGCATCATCCATATGGTTTATTAGAACCATTACCAATTCCAAGCAAGTCGTGGCAATCCATTGCTCTAGACTTCATCACAGATCTTCCAATCTCTAAGGGGTTCAATGCGATTCTAACAGTGGTAGATCGATATACGAAGATGGCTCATTTCTTGCCATGTACTAAGGAAATCTCCAGTCAAGACACCGCCAAAATTGTCATGTGTGAAGTATGTCGGCATCATGAACTTCCCGATAGTATCGTCAGTGATCGTGGACCCGAGTTCGTGTCAAAATTCTGGAAGCACCTTTTTAAAATGCTCAAGGTCACACTTGTAACCTCTCCTCCGGCTACCACCCCCAAACTGATGGCCAAGACGAACGAACAAATCAAACGCTGGAGCAGTATCTGTGGTGCTTTCTCAGCTATCATCAGGATAACTGGGCAGATATTCTCCACTTCGCCGAATTTGCCTATAATAACTCTATCCACGCATCGACTAAAGTTACGCCATTTTTTGCTTATACGAGATGTCACCCTCAATGGAGTGTACTTGAAACCCCAGAGGTGTCCACAAATCCTTGCGCGGAGGATCGTTTGGAGCAGTTACGCAAGATACAAGCGGATTTATCTACTCATCTCCAACAAGCTCAACAAATGCACAAGGACTACGCGGATCGTCATTGACTTCCATCTAGTTTTAACATTGGAGATCGGGTGTGGCTGCTACGACGACACATCAAGAATACTCGCCCATGTGAGAAGTTGGATTATCAGCGATTAGGTCCTTTTCGTATTATCAGAAAGATTAATGATGTCGCTTTTCGTCTCGATCTACCTCCTCAACTTCGGATACATCTGGTGTTTCATAGTTCTCTCCTCAAACCCTATCACGAGAGCACCATCCCAGGATGTATTATACAACCTCCACCCCCGATCGAGCTTGAAGATGGACCAAAGTACGAGGTTGCCGCCATCCTTGATTCCAAGATTGTTCGCAACAAGCTCTACTATCTAATCGATTGGCTAGGCTATAGTCCCAGTGAACGTACTTGGGAACCGATCGAGAATGTGACCAATGCTCGTGCGCTTCTTCAAGAATTCCATTGTCAATATCCACACAAACCGGGTCCTCCATCCAAAACGACTCGTGCCACTCGTTGTTTTAAAGGGGAGATAGTGTCATGATATGGCAAGACTCGAACCCATGACCTTAGGTTATATGGGTCAAGCCCTTGACCATTATATCATCTATTGTAATACGTAGGATATTATTTTCATTTACACTTTATTATAGGAAATTAATGTATATTCCAGATTTCTCTAGAACATTCTAGAAGCTTCAGGATTACTCCTGAGAACACTATAAAAGAGGGTACTAGGCATTATGTTGAACCAATTTGGTTCAAAGCCAGTCTTTAGCCTCATAGCCCTTTTGTACTTACTCTTCTTCTAATATATAATCTGTTATCATCATCTCTCTCTCTCTCTCTCTCTCTCTCTCGTCCTCACTATCTCTCTCTCTCCTCTTCTCTCTTCCTCTCTCGGGAGTCTTACGCAGTCCCGTCCTCTTAGTACTAATAGTACTTCCCTTCTCTAGTACTAATTCTCTCTCTGTTTAGTACTATTCTTGACAATATCAAGTCGCTCAACCCCACGATTTGACATATAACTGGGAAGCATAATGTGGTGAGCAATATGTTGTGAAGGGCAAGGTACGAGGGTGAAGAAGATCCGCGCTCCGATGAAGAGGATGTTGGCCTAAACTTCTTAAATTACAATTTCTTGTGCTCGGGTGCTAGCGGTGTTTAAAGTAGAAGATTATGATGGTGAACTCATCTAAATTGGCAAGTACTTAAGCTCTCTTACAAAGGATGAATCATGGTCAAAGAAAGACTTCTACTGAATTAAGAAGGCCTACAAGTTCTTCCTCAAAGAAGGACATCTATGGAAGTTTCCAAAGAGGAAGAATGGAACTCCACGTCGAATGGTGTGCAAGAAACAAGATCAATAAACACTAATTGTTGAATTTCATGATAGTGTGTGGGCAGGTTGTCGAGGTATATGGGCACCTTTTGCAAAGCTCAAGGAGAAGTATTGGTGGCCGGGTGTTTACAAAGATGTAGCAAGCTATGTTAAAACATGTGCGCAATGCCAATTATACTCGAATGTTCAACATAGGGATGAACTTCATCCAACATATCCAATATCAATGCACTATAAGTGGTTGGTAGACATAGTGGTTATGCCAATGGGATTGTGGCAAATGAGATACCTCGTGCTTACAAGAGAGGATCTCACCAACCAAGTAGAAGGTCAGGCACTAAGGAATAAAACACCTTTGGTGGTTTGCAAGTTTCTCCTTGAAGATGTTATTTGTCGATACGGATGTGTTGGCAAAATAGTAGCCGGAGAATTAGATGCAAATAAAGCTAAAGATTTTTTCTCAAGGATAGGCATCAAATTATCACTTACCATGGCATACAACCTGGAGGCAAATGGGAAGGTGGAGCGGGGACATAGCCTGATTGTAAAAGCCCTCGCAAAGGCTTGTGATGGGGAACTAGCCATGATTATTACCATATGCATTGTGGGCCGATAGAACTACACATAGCATGACTACAGGATATATGCCGGCCGAGCACATATTAGAGCAAAAACCAATAATGCCTATCGAGCAAAGTGTTACCTCATGGACGTCTTTGCCATGGCAAGAGGAGATGAGTCGAGAAGACTTGCTAGCTACATGGATCCAACAATTAGAACGGAGACCCAAAGATGTCGGGTTAGCAATAGAATGGTTACGTGAGGCTTGATTGAGGAACCGGGAAAATTTTGATAAAAAGCATTGTCTTCGTCTAAGAAAAATTGAAGAAGGAGATTGGGTACTTGTCTATGATAACAGTCTTGATAATCAGCATAACACTACTCGAAAGTTCATGAAACGATGGTTTGGCCCATACGTGGTTAAGGAAATTGAAAATAATGCAACCTATTTTCTAGCGGAGTTAGATGGAACTCAACTTGCTTTGCCGATTGCAGGGAAGAAAATCAAGATCTTTAAGAGAAGAGAGACCACAAATCCTGAAATCAAACCTCTAGACTTCGAGGTTTAAAAAGAATAAGCAATAGCAGGTAACAATCATTGGAACATACCGGAGGATGTGCAGGTTTGGTGGGGGTGCATGTTGTGATGTTTCTAACACATAGTGTGAAACCACTCTCGAAAAGAAGTAAAATAGTAGTTCAAATAAACTAGTATTGTGAAGTCAACTTTATTGGTAGCAAAAATACTATTTCATTTGCCAAATATAATTCTTTATAAATAAAAGGTCAAAGGATTGAACCTCACTATAAATAATGATGAATATTAAGTTGGAAGCTGTTTTCAAAGGTAGAGTAGAGAAAAAGATGGGGAGAAGGAAAAAAACAAGAAGCACGCGTGGATATGAGCACAATAGAGAAAAAGGCTCATAATTTCCTCGTCAGATGTCCAAATTAGAAATGAAAAGATGCATAAGAAAGCTAGCCCAAAGAAAACAGAAAATAGAAATAGTGAGGAAATTATGAGCTTTTTGGGGCATGTGAAATTTGGGGCTAGAAATCAGAAATAGTGAGGAAAAGAAAAGTCGACTCATATAGACAAGCTTGTTTTTAGGGGGAAAAGGCAAGCAATCCTAAACTTATAAATAAGAGCCTATTCTAGTGAAGAAGGGGGGGAGGGAGAAGGAACGCGGTTTAGCTCAGATACTCAATTGGAAGGCAAAAGAAGAAGGATCAACAACATCGAGAGGTATCATCAACAAAGAATCACCTTCTTCTATATTCCACTCTCAACACCGGGTCATTTGAAACAGGTAATATGTCGCATTCTCTTTTTTCATATCTTACTTAAGCAGAATTTCAAAAAGGCTTGACACATGCGTATGTGGTTTATGAAAACATAGCTAAATATAGAACTAACTAATATCACGTCAACAAAGTCATCCGACGTATATTGTATCTACCATGTTTTTGTCCAAATCTTAGACAGGGGTGTATTTGTCAATGCAAGTATAATAGTAAGACGAGT
>NW_028231609.1:0-11263 GCF_043228905.1 Azolla caroliniana | reverse complement strand
CATTGTCGTCCTTTGAATAGCAGATTCCCTAATCAGTAGAGAGTTAATGATTTCCGATCTCATAGTCCATCCACCCATGATTCCATGGAGTATGTTCGCCTAATCTTGTAGTGTCATTGACATAAACCATCGCCAACATTCTATACTTTTTCCTGGACCTTCTGCAATGTATCCCCATGACAACCCCTTATGTGATCCTAGTAGTTGATTAGATTCATCCTTGAGACATGGGTTCCATAGGATACGTTGACTGAGCCAGGCGGGTTCGGATCTCGGTTGATCACACTTGAGCCCTCGACGAATGTCACACCATGCCTTCCACATGGATGCACTGAATCTATCCTCCAATTGGCGGGAGAAACTAGGTTTGAGATCCATGTTTAGAATCTATCCCGTTTGGGGGGCCCAATTGACCCCTTTTCGTGGCCTAAAGTAAGCGAAACGTAACCTCTGTAGCATTTTCCAACAATCATTTCCTGGTTGGAGTCCTCGCACCACAAATTTGGCAAGTAAAGCTTTCGATTTTGAAAGGGGATCAATAAGACCCAATCCCCCTCTCGACTTAGGCGCTGTGAGTATAGGCCACGCCACCTTGGCGCGAGCTACATGGTCTTCCTTACCAGACCAAATGTAGTTGCGGACTAGTTGTTGAATCTGATGTATACTTTCCTTGGAGATTGTCAAGCATGATAGACTGTACCATGTTGTTGCGCGGAGTACCTGATTTGCCACTATGATGCAACCTGCTAGCGACAATTTTTTCGAGCTCCAATGTATCAACTTTTGTCGAATGGAAAGGATAACGGGTGCAATCATAGTCTCCGGCGGTATGTTGAAACCAATTTGGAAACCCAAATATTTGGTGCTCGCTTCTTGATTGATCCATTTGAAAGCGGGGTGTGGGTGCCACACTGGATGTGTTTCCTGAGAGAGCCATATTGCACAGGATTTGTGCCAATTGATCATGGCGTTGGATCTCTTGCAAAATACAACTAGCCCACTTTCTAGCTTTTGGAGGTTTTCCAAGTCCCCTTGCAGGTAGACTGCTGTGTCATCTGCAAATTCTATATCCAGGATGCTTTGGTGAGAATGAGGTACGGGAAGACCACGTAGGTTGAGATGTCGCGAGTCGAGAAAGCAAGAGAGTGCTTCGGCCTATAATAGAAATAAGGATGGAGCTAGTGGGCATCCCTGCCGTACAGAGCGGGATATTCGGAAGAAGGGGCCCCTTTCACCTGCCAGCAAAACACAATTGTTGCCATTCCTATAAAATCCTGCAATGCCTTGGATCCATGTCTCTTGAAAGCCGAGTTTCCTCATCACACTTTCTAGAAAGTTCCAGCATACCCTGTCATATGCTTTCTCAAAATCTAGTAGCACCACTGCTACCTTGTTGTTGGTTCGCTTGGCAAGGGCTACTGCTTCCCAGAATGAGAAGAGGTTTTCTAGGATGCTCCGATTTCTAACGAAACCTGTTTGGGACGGATGAATGAGTTGAGGGAGAAGTGGAGTTAAACGGCATGCCACGATTTTTGCGAGCAACTTATAGATAGTGTTAAGAAGAGTAATGGGCCACCACTTGTTAATGGCGTTGGCATTCCCACCACATTTAGGAATGAGATATATCATCCCCTGTCCAAATTCCTCTGGCATGCTTCCAGAGGTGATGATCTCCTCATATGCTTGGAGGAGATTTTCTTTAATAGTGCCCTAAAGGCATGTGAAAATGTGTGGGGTGAGACCGTCGATTCCGGGGCAGCTATCGGCATCTAAATTAGTGAGGGCCTCCCATATCTCAATGATTGATAGGGGACGCACGAGCCAGGTATTCATTTCCGGTGTGACTTTCTCGGGTATGCTTTGGAGGATAATATCGTCACTTATGTCTTCCCCTATAGCTATAATGTCTTCGATAAGTAGGCGGCTATAATACCTTGTGGCAATATTCCTCATTTCGTCGCCATCCTCAGTGGTCATTCCATCCTCTCGGTTGAGGTTGCGCATCATAGTTCTAGCATGCCTCGGGCCTTTGGAGCGGAAGAATTCCTTTGTGGTTTTGTCCCCTACTCGAATCCATCGCGCCATGCTACCATGAAACTCCATGTCATATATTTCCTTTTCTGCCATGCTAAGTTCCTGTTTGGCCGTGGCGACTTGTCCTGCGATCCAAATACAGGACGGGTATCTCTGCTGGAGTCGCTGTAAGGCTATTAGTCCCCGTTTTTTCCTCTGTCGCTTCTCCTGAGCATCCTTGCTTCTGGTCTTGACAATCTCATGTAGGAGAGAAGAAGCTCTTGTTAATTTAGCTAAAAGTTTGTCTGATGTTGATAAGCCATTGACGGGTAATGACCATTGGTTGGATAGCTGGTCCTTCACGTTTATAAGTGTGTAAATAGTGTGTGGGATGCGAGTCTGGAATGGGCCCCATTTTCGGTGCAATTGAAAATGACCAGCTACCGGGTAATGGTCCGAGAAAGTCGTGCATGGAGTTATGCGACACCACCCTCCCTTCGTTTCTAGAGCCTCCCCCACATATATGCAGTCAATGCGAGATAGGGTGGGTCCACTATTCCGTCCGTCTGATCGGGAGAATAGGAGAGAATCCCTTTTCTGTTGGAAGTTGGCCGAATGCCAGATGTCTTGCAGGTTTAGGTGGACACATAGCTTCTCCCATTGTTTACGTTCCCTTCCTTGTAGAACTAGGGGGTTGTTGTTGGAGCTATCGTGAATGGATTCGACCATATTAAAATCCCCTCCAATGCACCACTCTTCCACACCCACTACTTGTAGGTGGATGCGGTCCTAGAATGTTGCTCTTTCTGTTCTGCTATTTGGAGCATAAACATTCATGAAATTCCATCGTTGCCCTTGGATGGCCAACGTGCAAAAATGTGCCCTACCAAGTATAAGTGATTCTTGGTGTATTAAGCCTTGGGCTAGATGTTCCCGAATCAAAGTGCAAATACCACCATGATTTCCATCCTCCCCAATTGCTGGCTCCCAAATTGTTCGCCATGATCCTGGTAGAAGGTCTCCAACTTTCTTTAACTGTGTGCTATCGAGGTGGTGTTCCTTCAACATGATGATGTCAGCACCACTCCCTAGTAAATATTCTTCAAGATCCCTTCTCAGTTTCCATCTATTTTGTTGGTCTAGTCTACTTCTGAGTCCTTGCACGTTCCATGTTATAATCTTCATATTCATGGAATGGGGTGGGAGGTTGCCAGTTGTTCCTGGTGCTTTGTACAACAGGTTGTGAGTGGGGAGCACTCACCATTTAGACATTCAGTCATTTCCAGGGATGGAATAGTGGTCCACATCCATGAGTGGAGTTTGTGGGCTATCCTGTGAGCTACAATCGCCCCTTCATGCTTCTCATAGAAATAGACAAAGCTTGGAGTTAGTTGGGTGTCTATGATAGTCCGCAGGTGGATGTGGCAAAAATGGGGGTCCTCTTCATCCATGGTGCACTAGAATTCAATGTTATGCCAATGTTGTTTTAGTTCATTCATGAGCTCTTCATCTCTTATTTGTGCTACAAAGCACGCTGCTTGGCTACATAACATATCTTTAATCTTGGATTTCGACCAATCTTCCTGAGTCGGAAGCAAGAGTGGAAAGGAGATTGAGGTCGTCAGAACTCCGTTATTGTGTACCACTAATACATGTGCCCTTATTTTTTCCACTGTCTTGAGCCCCATACCTAGCCATTTCAAGGTGTTTTTTGGGTGTGGTTCAAGGTCTTGGCTAGAGGAACCACACTCATTTGTGTCCGGGACGACTATGATTTGAGGTGTGGCATTCACACTTCTGCTTTGGTTTGTTGCTTCTGCAGTGGGTGTCGTTCCACTCAAGCTCCTTATTAAGGTCTTTACATGACTTATTCGTCTGTGTTTCCCTGTTTTGTAAGCTTTAACGATAACTTTCTCTTGTGTGCTTGGTGTCACCTTAGGTCGCATTCCGTTTTTCCCGAGAATGAGGATCTTGGAGGGAAGTTTATTGATGTCCTGCACCAAGAGGCGGATAGAGGGAGGGCCTAGGTGCTTCTTTAGCTTGTCTGCTAGCGTTAGTTCCTCATCCAACATCATCCCAAAGGAGTTGCCAATAGTAGGAAGTAACATGTTGTATTCTAAGGATAGTCCAGGAAACAACATTGTTACCTTTTTCATGGAATCATCCTGTTGTGCGGCTTTCTCTGGGTTAAAACCATGTGTCCATTTACGCATGAACAACCATGTATTTCGGACCTGGCTGGGGGAAAGTGCTATGAGGTTCGTTGCAGACTCCTTGTTGTCTAGTATGATTTGATAGAAGCCTTTACCAAGCAGTTGGACTTCTTTTATACCACATAGTTGTGAATGAAATTGAGCTTGCAACATATCTCGTAACAACCCTCTGTTTGGTCGTGATCCCATCACTCGGCATATGACCGTTATTCGCTCAAGGCGCTTTATCTCCTTCTCAAGTAGAAGCATCTCTTCGTTGTTGAAAATAATCTCAACAGGACCCCCGCTATCAGAGATGTTTTTCCGTTATCGATCAAGGGGCCTGTTTGTGCTATGTGTTCAACAGTGGCGATGTTTGAAGGTGCCATTAGTGATAAAGTCGAACTGCGTCTCTTTCTCTCTTCTTCTTCTTCTTCTTCTTCTTTTTCCTCTTTTTTCCTTTTTTTTTTTTTCTTTCTGAGGGGGGGGGGGGGGGGTGGCACTCCTCGAACAATGGGGAGTGGGGGGGTTTCACTCCTCGAACTACACTCCTCGAACAGTGGGGGGAGGGGTGAGAGGAAACCCTAAATGATGGCCTCCTCACGAACCGGAGGAGGGCGATGCAGCAACGGCGGGGAGGAGAGGCGTCTAGGTCAATGGGCAGTGGGAGGCTTCTGGACCCTCACGTTTCCATTGCTTCAGCTCCTGCTCTAGCTCCGTTTCCGCTGCCTATCGGCGCGGGCCAAACCTCCTGCGCCACTGCTCTGTTGTGCCGGGCGGGTCTCCTAGTGAGACGCCCACACCGCAGACCTCCGCCAGGGACTGGTGCGCCGCTATGTTGCTGCTACTCTTTCTCTTAAATCTTAAGATAAACCCTTTACCTACAAAGATTGACTACGGTCTTATGTAATATTGGACAATTTTGTAGTGAGGCCTCCGGCCTATGTGTCTCTCAATAAAGTTTTTGCTCTTGAATCTAGTAAAGCTAGTGAATTTATCGAGATAAAACTTTAGGGGATATAGACGAATGTTAGGAGCACAATAAAGGTGTGTTGAGAGATCAAGCTCAACTTAGTTTAGTTAGTTAGTCAACCATGTAACTTTGTAGTTACCTAGATAGAATCTAGTTAGAAGTGTTGACTATAACGCCTTAAATAGGACCTTGTACTTAAGTGGGATATTCTAGATCCTCCACTCCTAAGTACATTTAATATAGGACTTACACCTTAGTACCTATATTCTACTCACACATGTGCACCTTTGCACATGAGTTGTATATATACCTCGTTGTGGGTATTTTTGTATTTGATGATGATGATGATGCTAATTTAATATAGAGTTAATCATCCCCCATCTTGTGTTGTTCATAAGTGTTAACTTCCTCTCTCTCTTCCTCTCGCACACATACACACATATATCACTTAATCTTCCATTTAGCTTAACCACATAATTAGGTACTAATTAACCCGTAGTTAATTACCTAATTCTTAGCAAGGTGGATACCAATAATTGTTTGGTTCCATGGCTCCTATTGTAGTTAGACATTGTTGTTTTCCTGTTGGTGGGAGCTTTGAATTGTGTTTGCTTGGTAGATTTGTCATATGGGACCCTTCATTGAGTACTTCACCAAAATAGAGGCATATGCCATTTTCTCGTCAATATTGACATTGTGCGTCTCTAACAAACTTGAATTGAGCTTGGTCGACCTCCGTCAATATGTCTGTATTGCTTACCTCAGATGACAATGAACTCAACAATGTGAGTGAGGCTAATATCAATGCTCTATATCGTTAGAAAGATCGAGACCCTTGTTTGTGGTCTTCTTGGCTAAGTTCAAAAAGTTGATTTTCATAGCAAACTGCATGAGAAATTGCTTGTAACAAGTGTTTGGGTTTCAAGAAGTTTAACAACAAATTCTTGATTTCAGTTTAGAGGCCCCAATAGAATGGTCACAAAAGCTTCGCTATCCCAATGAATATCACATGCATGTTGTCGAAACTCAGAAGTATAAACAATGACCACATACATTTGTTGATGTAATGAATATAGAGCATGTAAGGGCCGTTCAATGTCAATTGAAGCCTCAAATGTTTCAACATCTGCAAGGAAAGCATCAAAGTCTTGCATAGAAGATGTTGATGTTTGAACTAGACGTTGTCGATGGAGTTTGACATGATGCGCTTAGGGAGGGGAAGGTGAACAATCCATAAAGTTAAACTATAATGTTTCTATTACAAAACTCTTTCATCATTGGCACAACAAATATGGAGCAAATGCATTATTCCACAACCCATATGAATGATTGCGTCAAATAACATGACCTCATCAACAGGTTACGCTCATTGAGCATAAAAACACAATGAAACTTTTCATGGGTTTACCCCATCGAGTAAATTTTACAAAAAGATTATTATAAATTGGATTAGAATAGAGAAAATTATAGTTAAAATAAACCTAAGCCATCTTCTTAACCTCACTCTCATAATGAAAATACATTAATGAATAAGACTTAACCTAAGCAACATAAGTTTGAAAACACATTGTGAATACGAATTGTATGTACGACTCACGATGTTATATGAATTCGAATGTCTAAATGACGAGAGGTGAGTTTAAATATCATCCTTCAATGTATATATCATAATTACCAACATAGGTTTGGTAGTTTGTGAGTGATGAAGTCAAGTTGGTTTTGGTTGAGTGGCACAACGTCATATTGTTAAAGTTGGTTTTCAAAACAGAACCATAAGAAGAGTTGACATTAAACCTGATGCATACCAATGGGATAGTTTTTATCAAGGGAGAAGGATAAAAATAAACCACAAAATTAATAATATTCACTAGTTCATATCTATTACAGAAAAGAATAGATTGAGTGTGTTTAACCGCGTTGATCACCCCCGAGCAAAGGAAATGACACAATCATAAATACCATTGATGTCCCATGCTACCAAGCATTACCTAATTTTATACCTTGGCTGAACATTGAAATAATGAATCAGAAGAAGCGAGCTTAACGCCAACAATATAGTCTTGACAACATCTCAAGATGTCATAATGAAGGGGTAGCTAGTCCCCTTTATATCACTCAACACCTAATGCTCCTAGATCACCACATGTTCCCACATGTCATAGGTCCTTACAAGATTGTCCCAATTCCTAGGATAACCGATTTCCTCACTATCCTAGCCTCAACCCATTAAAATTACTTATAGAATTGGTTCACAAGGCTAAGCCGATAACAATGTCCATGACATTTGCAAGTGTGAGGTTGGAGCTTTGTTAGGATCCTCGAACTCGTGCAATAAAGAACACGGACGAATTCGTGTTGATAGAATGGTGCAAACAACCCTTGTATTCTTTTGAGATCCACTCTTTGCGACTCGGGAACGAACGACCCACACATTGTCCATTATACTCACGTGATGACCACATTTGATGATGTGGGTGTTCTAAACGTGGTGACGAGAAGAGAAGAAGTTGGGCGGCATGGACATGAGACATTGGGCATTTGGTCGGGGGAGCTATGGCGCGCGACACACACGACATATCCTTGTCCCTTGTTTTTTGTCACTCTTCTTACACATGATGAATGACTGTTAGAGAGGGCTCTAAAAGACATTTAACATAGAAAAACAGAGCATGTGCATAGTTGTTGTTTTTGCTGCTGCAGGTGGGAGCATCAAAAGACTACAAAAGCTCTATCTCAACGTTAAGAAGCTGATTGAATACCATTCACAGGTTCAGGGAGACAACACCAGCCACACCAGAGACAATAGTAATAAGGTCATACAAATCTATGGGGGCTCAAGTGTCAGAACACATGCTTGCCCGTGGAGAACTCTCCATTTTGAGGACATGCTTGTCTCCCTCGAGCAAGGCTTGCTTCCTCAGCCTTCCTTTGAAACCTTTGTTTACATTGTCTCGAGGTTTTCGAAGACAAGGAATGAAGCCTATATCCGTCGTTTGTTCGCTTATCTTCACAAGCATGAATTGGATGCTCATGAATCCTTGGGTGACTATGTTGTCTCTATGCTTGTGGAAATTGGAGATCTTTGCAATGCGCGAAAGGTTTTTGATAGATTGTTCTCTTCTTTTTCTTGTCAAAAAAGAAGAAGAACTGAACATTCTTGGAATTCCCTCATAATGGGTTACATCAAATATGGAATGTGTAGACATGCCCTCCAATTGTATGGGCAAATGAGGCAAGATGAGTTGTTAGATCCAAGTGGGTATACCTTTGTTGCCTTGCTCAGGGCTTGCATTAAACTTAGAGATTTCCAAGAAGCTCATCAAATCAGGAATGATATTTATAAAAAGGGATTGCTGCAAACAAACCTGTATATTGGAAACACATTGATTGATATGTATGTGAAATGTGGTTTCCTTTTGGAAGCACAAGAAGTGTTTGATATGCATCCGAACCGGGATGTAGTGACATGGACTTCTTTGATTGCGGGATATGCTCGACATGACTATAATCAAGAAGCAGTGGAGTGTTTCAGGCATATGCAACAATCGGGTATCTTTCCAAATGCCCTTACCTTTTCATGTATCTTGAAAGCTTGTGGAAACATAAAGGATGTGACTTTCAATAAAGAAATGCATGCTTGCATTGAGGGCATACAAGGGCTGCTGAAAAGTAACCAAATTGTAGGAAACGCATTGGTGGATATGTATGTGAAATGTGGTATGCTATCGAAAGCAAGGGACGTGTTTGATAAACTTCCACAACATGATGTAGTCTCATGGAATGCATTAATTACAGGTTACAGTGAGCATGAATGTGGTGAGGAAGCACTCTATTGCTTAGAGAAAATGAAAGTAGAGAGTATCTCTCCCAATGCCATAACGTTTACAGGATGTTTGAAAGCTTGTGGCACAATGAGAGATATAGAAAAGGTTAGGGAACTACATCAAGAGGTTAAAACAAAAGGATTGCTGAAAAGAGACCCCATTCTTGGTAGCACCTTAGTTGCTACATATGCCAAATGTGGGTCACTTGCAAAAGCACAAGAAGTTTTCAGAACACTTCCTATACAAGATGCGGTTGCATGGACAGCATTAATAAGTGGATTTGTGCAACACAATTGTTGTGAAGAAGCAATCA
Organism: Azolla caroliniana; assembly: GCF_043228905.1. Lineage (NCBI taxonomy): Eukaryota > Viridiplantae > Streptophyta > Polypodiopsida > Salviniales > Salviniaceae > Azolla > Azolla caroliniana. The sequence continues at coordinate 1,948 of NW_028231609.1, read as the reverse complement.
AATGTTTTTTAGAGATGAAATGTAACGGAATTTTGCCTGATGCAGTCACTTATACATGCATCTTGAAAGCTTGTGGAAGCATCGGTGCCCGAGATAAGGGCATAGAAATCCACAATGAGATTATAAAGGAGGAGCTACTGCTACATATGGAGAAGAATCTTGGGAATGCATTGGTTGATATGTATGCCAAATGTGGCATGCTTGCAAAAGCTCAAGAGGTGTTTGACAGCATTTCTGTTCATGATATGATCACTTGGACTGCACTTATAACAGGGTATGCCCAACTTGGAGAAGTTAAGGAAGCTATTTTAACTTTTGGCAAAATGGTAGGAGAAGGCTACAAACCAAACAGTGTCACATTCCTCAGTATTCTTGTAGCATGTGATAATGCAGGATTTGTAGAACAAGCCCACATATTGTTTGATGTAATGAGTGAAGAATATGGTGTCACTCCAATCCTTGATCACCATACTTGTATGGTTGATATACTTGCACGTGCTGGCCAACTTGATAGGGCAGTAGAATTAGCACAAAAGGCACCATTTTCACCCAACATTGTGATGTGGCTCACTGTGCTTGGTGCATGTAGAAAGTGGGGTAATTTGCATTTGGCTAGGGGCGTGTTTCAACATGTTGTGCAATTGGATGAGATGGATGCCTCGGCTTATGTTTGTATGGCTAACATATATATAGATGCTGGTATGCCAGAAGATGCAAATATGGTAGAGGCAATGGTGCCACAGAAAGTGGCATACAAGGATTTAGAAGTCTATTTGTAATGATAAATTTATTCATTAAAGCTCATGACATGCTTTGTACAAATTCTCTAATTATAAATTGCAAGCTAAATAATTTTCTGAGCCTATCAATCTTCCTGTATGTATCAAATGATGACAACTTACAAGTTAAAAGTAAATAATCGTGATAGTCATATGTATCTCAATGCCATATTTGAAACGACTATGGGATTGAAATTTGATACACCATAATCGTTGGGATTTAGCAAGGTAGGCGATTGCACGAGACTTATTTGTGTAATATTATGGTGAATCAAACCCATTCGTTCACAAAACTAGGCAATTGTTGCTTCTCCATAACTATCTCAGAAAATTCTTTTATTTGTATAGTAAATATGGTGAATCAAGCTCATTCGTTCACAAAACATACATTCATTTTATAACCCACTTCGATGTGTTCTTTGGAATATGCAAACTTTAACGAGAACAGTATGATTTCAACCAGCCATAATACTCATTTGATGTAGGGATGACTGAAAACCCTTGCATCTAATAAATATTATATTAATCTAGATCTAGGCAATGAAACTCAGTCACACATGTTAGTGACTCATGTCCGAGTGCCCATTCTCTAAGGTAAATGACTTTAGCAAGCCCAACATGATTGTTCTTAACATATAGTTAGCTTGGTTCCCTATAATGAGATATAGCGTGTTGGCGGAGTTGGATCACATCCTTCTTTGTACAATCATATCCATCTTTGCACGATCATGTATTGTGTGTCCTTCCTTGCCAATGGAAGATGGGACTCTCCAATGTATGTTCACTAAATCTATTCTCTTAACATGAATTGGATGAGAGAGAGGTCCATGACATTGTGATGCATGTATGGTGTGATCAGAGATGATAGATGGAGCTCAGGATTTGAACCCAAGACCTACAAATTCTTCCATGTTTCCATTGTCTGTTTGAATTCTGGCTTCTGATTCGTTCATTTGGTCGCATTTGAGTATGTATGTATGTATATGCCAAGAAACCCCACAAAGCCAAGATATGTAAAGGTTTACCTCCTGAAGGAAACAGAGACATATTCAGACAGAGAGGAACAGAGCTTCTGAGGAACAGAGCTTCTGTGTCAGACAGACCCCATGGCCGCCACTCAGAATCAGAGCGACCTTGACTTTGTAACTTTCACAGTTATCATCGATGAT
>NW_028231608.1:0-11279 GCF_043228905.1 Azolla caroliniana | reverse complement strand
AAAGTTACAAGAATTACTCCTCCCGGTTATGATTGTTGCCAATCACTTCAAATCTGCTTCTGAGCTTTGACTACCCAATGCCACAGAAGCTGATTCAACATGTTGGAGGAGGTAAGTATATATTTTTCTCCTCAATCGAGTTACAGTGTCAACCAGTTCAAGATTACAGGCCCCATATTTTCCACAACCTACTTGATCTAGCCAGTCATTCACCCTTTTCAGCTGTGATAACATAGATGCGATCTGACTTTTATCTTGAGGTGAAGGTTTCAGAGCCGAAGCATCAGCCACACTTTCAAATCCATTTGAAATATGAAAGCCATTATCCAATGCTCCCTCTAAAAACTTCAAAAACCAGGTTTGAGATTCGTTTTGTATCTTCTTCGCAAGCTGTGCATTTTCTTGCAAACCATCACCCTTCATCCAACTGAATTTAGGTGAACTGTCAACTGTAGAAGTAAGTTTTGTGCTTTGTACCTTACTTGAAGCCATCCCATTAGAGAGACGTTTTGAAATTGGCCGCGTTGCGTTGTCTTTGAAGAAACACTACTTTGTTTCATCTCTCCTCCTTCGCTCACATGCAGGGTTTTCTTTTCATTTGCACTGAGTAAGCATGCTGATTCTACTCCTTTTCTACTTGAAATTCCACTAGTTATTTGATTTATAAATGTTCTTTCAAGCACCAATGCTGCCTTATTTTTGACAGAATCTTTCTTGACAGCCATGTCGGTCACTCTGGTCATCAATGAAAATGAAGCCATATCTATTGACAAAGCTGCACTGACCCATAAGTCTGCCATTCTTCCTTTTTCTACAGATATGTTTCTATAGTATTCATGTTCTGTATGATTGAGTTCAGAACTATCTTCTTCTTTATGGAGATTTTCTGGGCCAGCAAAAGCAATTGGAATGGATGTTGCCTGCAGCAATGTATCTTGAAGCTCAAGAAACTGTTCTATTGAAGGCTGCGGATTCTCTATTTTTGCACCAGAACAAAGTTCAGAGAAGATACTGCAAAATCAAGCAGAAAAAAGGAAATAAAACCAAGGAAAAAGACCAAGCTAAACTTTATCGGTTGTCAATGTTACTATGTAGAAAACTTAGTACCAATAAGAGCATCCAACTATCTTAAATAATTTGAGGATTATTGCCTTATAATTTATGAACCGTCTTCATAATGTAAGAAAAACCTCACGTAGTAAACCAAAGAATGCTTCACATATTTGCAAGAGTCTGTATGGGACATATAACACACAAAAAATTTGGTTTCTAAAATAGTTCACCAACTAAGATCCAGATAAGTTACTATCAATTGAATTTGCTAGAATCGGAATTCCCAGTTAGGCCGTCCCAGTTAGAAAAGGTATAGCTTAAGTAATGTTCTCAATGTTGTCCATTTTTTATGATCAAAACTATCATTCAGTTTTGGTTTTATTGTGACAATAGGATATTCATCTATTATTTTTATGTCCCTTATAACTTTCAAGCACCAGGGGCCATCATCTCGGTCTCAAATAAGATCCCAATAATGCTAAAGGGAGCTTCAGAGAAATGCAACGAGTAGGATTATCAAAAACTACTATCTTCAGTTGCTACCTGCCATTTTTAAAATTGGTAAATCTTGGAGTGCCACAACACAACTTTGTAAATAGATCATGCAATACCAGAGCCTAATTTTTGAACCCTCAGCACATCAGTTGTAATACTTCGATTACTTATTAGAATTCAGCACAAAAAATATGCATACCTCAAACTTCTTATAACACTTTCAGCAGCAGAAGCCTCCTTCAAGGCTTCCACAGCAACTGAAGAAGCAGTCTCTCCAGTGTATTGCACCCTAGAAAATAAATATAGATAAGATATTCAAATTCACAAATCCAAGCCCATTTGGTGCATTTAATAATAGCAACATGCATACCTTTCCCAATGTTGAGAGAGCCGGTGAAAGGCAATCCCAAGTGGCATCCCCCTGCATTATTCTTTTCAGATCCTCAGAAGCCCTCAATGACCTCTTACTTTTATAACTTTGTCTCAGGGACATGTCTTTCCCTTTTGGTGGTGTCAGAGTCACAGGTTTGGTGTTCGTTTTGACATCAAGAACTTCTACCCTTTGAATTTTTTTGGAATTCACATCACTCAATCTTCTCACCATTGATGACTGCAAAAAAATTTAGATAAAAAAATTATTTCAGTAGAATCCTTTGATGTAAAATACAAACGGAAATACATCCTGAATTGTTCATGCAAGTCCCAAAATGTAAAATTCCTCCTTTTTCAAAAACCTCAAAAATACTCTCTACATTTTATGCTTTCTTGGACATCTACACTTTCTACATTCTACATTCTTCCCTAAATCTACTTGGAAAGAGTATAAAAATGTCCCAAAAGAATTCTTATGAAGTTTCTACAAGTTACGAAACAAACGCCATACACCCTCCTCCTTGAGATGGGATCACTTCCCATTGAGATAATGGCCATGGAAAGGGTTGTTGAATACATGCTTAAGGTTCAAAAAAGTTCCTCAAATTGACTTTCTAGAATCGCATGGGAAGCAAGCAAAAAGATCCAAAAGACGCATAAAAACGAAATTTTGTGTTCCGATTGGATACAAGATATGGAAAAATGACTTGGTAGATGGGATCCAGCACACTTGCTTCATGATGCATCACTAGATTCCTCTGTAAATGAGGCATTTTTGCAACACCAATGTATCATGACATGGGACAAATGTGGAAGCTCACGCTTCACACATTATATTACACATGTTGCAACTAACTACAAAACCATATTTTTTGCGGGATACAGAAACCATACACATCAATACATGTTAGAACCCATCATTTTGTCTGTCATTTGAACCATTGTTTCCATGCGACTTAGCTCACATGCATTGCCATGTGAGACAGGGCATTGAGGCACAAGTGATGAGAGCGGCCGACTATTCACACTTTGCCATAAACAAGTTCCAAAGTTTGAGTATCACACTTTGATACAATGCTTTGCCTTTGATCATATTCGACCATGATTTCCACACATCTTCGATCAAGCCCAATCCTTGCATGAAATTCTCTCACAACCAAAATGTGCACTCCCGATTGCAACATTCATTGGTAAAGTTCTTGAACATCGAGAGCCACTACTCACTTTCACATGTTACATGAAATGTAATATTTTTGGTCTCATAGGTCATATTTGACCTTCGAAGACAATAATAGAATCTCTACATTGGAACCCACATCAAGACCCTTTGATCCCCCACTTCTTTTCAAGAGGCTTGGGTGGAAATAAAATTAGGCTTAGTGTATAGTCACTTTCGAGTATACTACATATTGTACACTACTAGAACTCTTTTAGTTTAAGTTCTATTTTTACTTAATTTTATTTTAGTTATGATGACTGGATAAATACTCTTTTGTTGTAAACCAATTGTCTCATGGGCCAAATTTGGCCTTAGAAGACGTTAATATATCTTTCTTTCTTTCTTTCTCTCTCTCTCTTGGTTACAACATTCATTAGTAAAGTTTTGGAACATCGAGAATGGACTTATTGTTACATGTATTACATGAAGATTTTATATTTTTGGTCTCACCAATTATATTTGACCTTGGTGACCTTCGAAGACAATAATAGAATCTATCTATCTATCTATCTATCTATCTCTCTCTTGGTTACAACATTCATTAGTAAAGTTCTGGAACTTCGAGAATGGACTTATTGTCACATGTATTACATGAAGATTTTATATTTTTGGTCTCACCAATTATATTTGACCTTGGAGAGGAAATGTCATCCAAGTGAGTTTCTCTATGGAGAGGAAATGTCATCCAAGTGAGTTTCTCTATGGAGAGGAAATGTGTTGTGAAATTATCTCACTTGGTGCATAGAATGAAATAGAGAAAATTCAAAATTTGTTTTTACACAAACATTTGGGAGTTAAATCCTCAATACCCTATCCTTACATGCTATGAGAAATAGGTGTACAATCTATAGAGGTATTTGAGGTGCAGAGAGTAAGTATACAAGTACATCACGAAAAGTCAAGAATATACCGGTTCCCAGATTGCCAACACATGATTGGAACGTAAGATTGAATGTACAAAAAACTAATAAGGAGTAAAATCCTCTCGTCCGATTTGGTGCTTGACATCATGAATGATTTAAATGATGGGGATAGAAGATCAATTGGAGCTCTCAAGTAATGCTATGAAGAATATGATCATCAAGGATGGATTACCAGAAGCATTAAGAATGAAATGGAAAGATGCTAAAATGTCCAATTTGTAATATTACATTGCAAATGTTAACCCTCAATGTTGGCCTAATACTGTAGAAAATAAGCATGGTAAAACATATCCAAAAGTATCTTACTACCTCCATGAGCCTTGGCTATCGAGGAGCCCTTACACTTATTTGAACTCACTCATACAAGTTACATGTTTAGGCAATATCACAACTCATCACTCGAGTATAACGATATGCAATGAAAACCTAGGGGAGGATGAATATCACTAATTTCTAGCATGCTTGAGATATAATTAATTAGCAAGAAGTATGATGACTTGTTAGACAAGCATGATAATTTTAGCGTCATACACAGATCTCCACCAAGAAGGGTGAGAGCACATATGTACCTGCATTATTTTCACATAAAGAGTTCTTACTATAGAGTAGTAGCCCCCATTTGAATGAGTCATATACAATATATGTTTATACAGTTCCATAACTCAAAATTGGGCCACCTTGTGAACAATAAAAATTCAATCTAATCTAATCTAGTCTCTATGTGTGTACGTGGAAGAAAGAATCTATCAATAACATCATCAAGGAGTGGAATCTAAAGAACACTATGTTTCCCATTGTTTTATATAGTTTTTTATGAAATGGCAAGGAGATACCATTGCCTCTTTAACCAAGGTTTTGGCCCACTACACAAGGTTAAGGAATATGACCAACAATGCTAAAACTCAAGAGAAACGGGGAGAAGGTGTTGATGAACAACAATACAACCACAAGCTCATCAACAAAGAAGAGTCACAACTTTCTTTAGCCTGATTACTATTGGCTTGGTGGTTTACATTGTAGCGCCAAATTCATAAACTTGTGAGAGCCCACATTAGATCCTTGCCATGGGCTATACCCTATCTTGTAGATCGTGATCGGTCTCCCAAGGGCATCAAAAAGATCTCTCTCTCTCTCTCTCTCTCTCTCTCTCTCTCTCTCTCTCTCTCTCTCTCTCTCTCTCTCTTTCAAACCCTAGGAAGCACTTTAAGAATTTCACAAACAATTAGGGGTATTTCAATAAATTTCCCTAAAGCATATAAAAGCATAGCACAATTATAAAAGGAAACATACTGTTGGAGAACTGATCATGGCATCCATGTTTGCACCAAAGAAACTAAGTTTCTCTCTCGCTTCCTTAATTCCTGTCCCTTCCCAGCTTCTACGCAATGTCTTGGCACTAATTGCAAGAAGTCCAGCCATTTTTGAGGTACTTGAAGCCAAATTTATGTTATTTCGTGCACAAGCTCCTTTTCCTACTATACTTCCCTTCTCTATAGAACCCACTGAAAATTCAGAAGTTCTAACAACATCTTGCATGCTACTCTTCTGTCTTGTAACTCCAGATTTAGAATTCAAGTCCCTCACATTATTCTTAGGCTTCATATTAGAGGACAGATTGGAAAGAAGATGATGTTCAAACTTTGAAGTAGATCTCTTCAACGGAGATTTAATCTCATCTGCTGATAGAGTAGCCCTATGTTGAATGCCAACTTTTCCTGAAGCTGATTGCCTCAATACTGCTGATTCTTTGTCAGTAGAACTTGATAGTATAATAGAACCCCCAGGAGAACTTGAGCACGAGTAAGAAGATAGAGTAGTACCAAGTCTAGACTCCTGTAACACCTTTTCTGGTGTAGGTTGAGATTTCCTTCTCCGAGGTGCATTTAGTTCAGGATTTTCTGAGGGGAAATTGTGTGATTTCTCAGTGATATTAGTGAGAGCTGCTGCTGATTTTTCATTTTCTATGTTGGAGATAACTCCATGAGCTACACTCAAATCTCTGACATAATGCATACTCTGTCCAGAAGTAGATGCATTCTGCAATAATCTAAGATCAGATTCAGTGACTGGTGATATGGGAGAATTTACATTCCCCGTCCTTTCTCCAACTTTTCCAATTCCATTAGAATTTCTGTCTTCACTTCCATTTCCATTTCCATTTCCATTTCCGTTCCCATCTCCATTCCCATTAAACTTTCCACTTTTAGTTCCACATCCACTTCCGTTCAAGTTTCCATATCCATTTCCACTATCTCCACTACGTTCATTGCCATTGGAGCTTAACATTCCACTTCCATTCAACTTTCCACCAATTTTTTCATTTCCATTTGCAGGAGAATCCATGAACACATCTTTTTCCTCATATCCATGTACATCCTGTGTAAAACTGATCTAAGGAGGAGATTTCCCCACAGTAGGTTCAACTTGCAAGGAAGGAATAGCAGAGGTAACAAGATCTTCCGGAGAACCAAAAAAAGGATGCCTACCTGGAAGAATAATCACTCCACGAAGAACAGGAAGAGGAGACCCCATTTCAAGACGTTCCACACAAATAAACTGTCCGAGCTGAAGCTTGTCATTGAGGATGAGGTCTTGGTCTTGGTCTTCAGCAAGAGAGGCATAGATAGCGTGTGAAGAATCAGAAACGCGAAGGTAGAAGCCAAGGTTTGGCCAAAGGTCTGTTCCAGCGATGGCAGGGACGATACTGATAACTTGAAGGAGGGAAGGAGGGGCGTTCTGAGATGATAGAGAAGAATTCATAAGATGAAGGAGTTGCAGCAGGACGCCGGGAGTCAAGGTCGCCATGGCAGCTCCGAAAGAACAGAGAAAACGAAGAGAAAGGGCCCTGCGCCCGTATTTATCACGTCCACCGGCGATCGCCAGGAACATCACCGGATTCCTCCGGTCACCTCAATTGAACATACATACATACATATACATATGTATCCTCCTTCTTATGTCCACCTCAATACATATACATATTCTATCTCATGGGCCAATTTTGGTCTTAGAAGACGTTATTAGTATTATTATAATTTGTGTGCCACCAGGATTCTTCTCCAGCTCTAAGACCTCAAATTTCTAGCATTCTAATTTATAATTCAATATCAACACTTACATTAATCAAGTCTTGTATGTACTTCATATGAAAGAGCTAAGAACGGAGGAGTGCACGCACACGATTCTTCATTAAGCTCAATTGATCATCCTCATGGATGCTCAACTTCTTCTCATTCATTACACTCATGTTTTGTTGCATCCCTATCTGTTGATAGCTTTTCCATAGGTATTGTCTTACTACTTCTATAGCTGAACAATATCATAGAATGGGGCCTTTCAAGGATGTAATTGCATTTTCTGATCGCCCTGTAGATTCCATTACTTTAGTTGCAAAGTGCTTAATATCTATTATTCTTCAACGAAAGCCATCCCACATCTACTTAATCAAATTGTGTGTTGTATGGGGACATGTAGATTAATGGATGATGTCCACAATTGAAGTTAAGTTAATATTAACATTATCCCTTATTCTTGTTGTGTATCTTCCTCAACACAACTAGCTTCTACAACCAAATTATGGAACATATTGAACTACAATAAGAGCAGCTACATTAAGACATGGATAGGATTGAACTACTAAAATAGGAACGTAGGCCTCTAACGGCTTGTCGGCTTCTCCAACCGATCTGCTTGTCGGCTTCTTCAGCCAATCTGGCCCATGTTGAGCTTGTCCCTCAACACTCCCCCTCAAGCTCAACTTGAGGTCCCTTCAGTTATGTTGATTCTTTGCCCCGACTTCTCCAGCCGGCTTGTCTCCTAGCTCGCACTCCTCGACCCGTCCGGTCTTGCGCTCCTCAACTTGCTCGATTGACTTTTCTTCTCCTAAGACCCTTGTTGGCCTTCTTCTTTCCCTTTCGGAATTGACACCCCTCGACCCATCAGCTTCTCCGCATTGGTGTTGCCTCCTGCTGCCTCCTTGTTCGTTTGGTCTCTACATGATTCAACTTGTCCGAATCACTTCCATTATCCGAATCAACTGTCTCTGATTCGTTTGCCTCAGCCCAAGTCTTTTCGGCTCTCCCCTTTCCTTCGGCTGGCTCTGAGTCATTATTCGTTTCGCTCCCCTTGGATTTGACTGGTCTTTACTTAGCCAATTTTATTCCTCTCGTTCTCTCATCAAATTTGGCTTCTTCAGTCGATTCTTCTCTCCCCCTCAAGTGAGGCATGTCGAGATGCTACACACCTAGCATATCCGAAAAATGTTGCAACTTGTTTAGACTAAGAGATTTGGGGAAGATGTCTGCCACCTTCAATCAATCGGAACATAGAGAAGTTCCACTTCACCGGAGAGAACACGCGCGCGTATGAAGTGGTAATACACTTCGTGCGAGCATGGAAGACGGGGTTCTTGGTCAATTGGATACTATTGAGGTTGTTGCAATAGATCATCGTCGGATCAGACACCTCTACCCATACATCCTTGAGTAGCCGCTTAAGCCAAATAAATGGCTTCGCAGGTCGTGATAGTTGTTCCTCTGTACTCGGCCTCAGTGCTTGACAGTGCCACTGTAGGCTGCTTCTTGCTACACTAGGTGCCATTGCACTCCCTAAGGAGAATGCATATCCCGATGTCGATTGGCAATCACTTGCACTTCCGGTCCAGTCCACATCTGTGTAGCCAACTAGCTTTTCGGCTACACCTGCTAGATACAACAACCCTCTATCCTTTGTGCCGTTCACATATCACAATATTCAATGTGCGCACTAAAGATGGTCAGACGTCGGCTACGACATGAATTGACTAATCATGCCAACTGGATAACTAAGATCTGGCCAAGTGATTTTTGAGAGGAAATAACGCTTGGCCACAACCGAGTCTTCAACAAGGAATAGAAGAGAAACATACTAAAAAACCGAGATGACATAGGATGTTTACATGGAAAACCCTAAATAAGGGAAAACCACGGGAGCCCGTAGACTCCAAACTATCACTATATGAGAAAGGTACAATCAAAGACTCGGAGGCAACGACCTCAAGCTCTCTATCTTCGCCAAGCGGCGGTTACAATAGAGTATCGCTCTGCGTCTCACTCTCTCTCTCTCTCTATCGCTCTCTATACAATAATAATCACAACATCTAACAATAACCACCTCACACATAAAGTGATTGCCCTAAGTCATATTTATACTTATATGACTTTAGGGCTATTTACAAATATAGCCTCGATGGGCTCACCATGAAACATATTTACACATATGTTCTTGGATCCGGTTTGCATCGGATCCATCCGGATTCACTCAATCCGGTTTTCGGGTCTCATCCGGAACCCTTCTGGATCCGGTTCCTTTATTCGGCTCCTCCGATTCTCATCCGGATCCCATCAGGAGGGACCGAATTCCCAACAAACTCTGCCTTCACTCTGGCATGGGATTTCTTGTTAATCCGATCTGTTTTCGGCACGCATCTAGCTTGTTGGTTGAAAGCACCTTGGTCAACATATCCGATCCGTTCTCCTTCGTGTGGATCTTTGTCAGCACAAAGTCTTGATCTTCTACCTTCTCCCGGAGCTAGTGATATCTCCTCTGGATGTGCATTCTTCGCAAGGTGGATGGCACTTTGACTGTCGCAGTAGAGTTGGTATTCCTCCTGTCGGATACCTAGCTCTCCGATGAAGTCCTTCATCCAGATTACTTCCTTGTTGGCTTCCACATCTGCCATATACTCCGCTTCCGTTGTTGATAGTGCAACGGACTTCTGTAGCCTCGACTTCCACGATACAGCTCCCCCTGCATAAGTCATAACATATCTAGATGTAGACCGGCTAGTAGCCACATCAACCGACATATCTGAATCCGTGAATCCGTCTAGTTGGGGTTTACCAGCACCGAATCGGAGGCACATACTCGAGGTGCCTTTCAAATACCGGAGTATCCACTTGACCATGTTCCAATGCTCTTTTCTGGGATTGCTCATGAACCGACTCACCACTCTGATTGCATACTCAATATCTGGCCAGGTACACACCATTGCGTACATCAAGCTCCCGACGGTGGAGGCATATGGTATCCTCATCATATCCGTCTTCTCTGCCTTTGTCTTAGGGCTTTGCTTTCCGGATAGCTTGCAGTTTGCTGAGAGTGTCGATCCGATCGATTTTGCATCCGACATGTTGAACCGCTGAAGCACCTTTGTCACGTACTTTTCTTGGGACAACCACAATAGCTTCTTCTTCCAATCTCGAATGATGTGCATCCCTAAGATTTGTCTTGCCGGACCCAAATCTTTCATGGAGAAGGTCCGGTTCAAGGCCTTCTTCAGCATCCCGATTTTGGTTTGGTTCGGTCCGATGATCAACATGTCATCCACGTACAGAAGGAGTATCAGGAAATCGCCTCCGTCAAATTTCTTCACAAACATGTAGTGATCAACTTGCGTTTTGTGGTACCCTTGATCGGTCATGAAGGAGTCAAACTTCCGGTACCATTTGCGGGGTGCTTGCTTCAATCCGTATAAGCTCTTCTTCAACCGGCACACCAGGTGCTCCTTCCCTTTCTTCTCAAATCCTTTGGTTGATGCATGTAGATCTCTTCTTTGAGGTCGCCATGTAGGAATGTCGTATTGACGTCCAATTGCTCTACCTTGAGGTTCATGCTTGTTGCTATGCCCAATACCGTCCGGATGGATGTCATCTTTACTACCGGGGCAAAGATCTCATCGAAATCCACACCTTTCTTCTACTGAAAACCCTTCACCATGATCCAGACTTTGTACCTTGGTGGATTTCTGGTGTCTCCTGGTTTCAGCTTGTACACCCGCTTGTTCCGGAATGCCCTCTTTCCTTTCGGCAACTCCGTCAGTTCGTATGTGTGGTTCTCATGCAGGGAATCTATCTCGTCCCGCATGGCACTTAACCACGTGCGGTTGTGGGTGTCTTTCTTTGGTTCTTTGAAGCTTTCCAACTCCCCCTCATTGGTCAACAATACGTGCTTTGCATCCAGAAATCTCTGGGGGGATCTTCTCTCTTTGAGAGGGTATCTTTGTCCTTGGTTTCTGACTACCGGTTCCTCCATTTGTTCTTCATCCGAATCCGATTCTGGATCTTGTCTGGTTCCGGTGTCTTCTTCTTCTTCTTCGGTTGGTTCAGTTTCTTTTCCGAATCCGGTCAGTTCGTCGAGTGTCATCCAGTTCTCGGTTAACATCCGGTTTTCAACCATGT
>NW_028231607.1:0-11282 GCF_043228905.1 Azolla caroliniana | reverse complement strand
AAACGAGGGAATCTGGTTTTTGGCACATGTGAGATTCTCAAGTTAGGTATATTGTAGCTTTTGTCTTCGAAAGATCTCTAGCATAGATTGGTCCAGAATGGAAATGCCTCCGAAGCGAGGGAAGCACCTACGATGGCGGGAGATAATGGCTTTTATTTGTCGATGACAAGGGTGTCGAGGTCGTGGTCCATGGGGCCGGAGCCTACGTGCACGGCAAATTGCTATAGCCCGATCAATTGTAACCCCTTTGTTATGTCTTGGCCTGGAGCCCATTTGTGTATCCCGTGATGGACTTGTAGGATTAGTAGGAGTGATAGGCTAAAGAAAGTTGTGATTGTTCTTTGTGGATGAGTTTGTGTGGCTGTATTCTTCAACAACTTTTCCCGATGTCTCTTGAGCTCTAGCAAGAAAAGTCCTAGGCATCGTTGGCCCTCATATTCCATTACCTTGCGTAGTGGGCCAAAGCCTTGTTTAAAGAGGCAATGGTATCTCCCTCTAATTTCATAAAAGACACTACAATGACAAACATAGTGTTCCTCAAATTCCACTCCTTGATGACACAATCGGCAAATTCTCTCTTCTAGAGGTAGTCGTGTATATCTACCTACCTCAATCTATAGCTGATCTGATGAAGTTCGCAACTGCCCTATCACACTACGTAGCGCATAGGATAGATGTATGTCAATATAAGGTGGCTTGATGACGAATCCATCCTCCGATGTATGTAAGAAGTGTGTCTTATAGTGGTCTAGTGGTCATATTTAGATGGGGACAATCCAAGCTATATTGGAACGGGGGTAGTGCATTTATACTCATGCCATGTGACTCGAACCATTGCTACATTTCAGCATACCAACAGTGAGTGTCTCTATTTTCAGCCAGTTGTCTTGATGACATAAGTGCCAACCTTGGGTACCTTCGTTTAGGGAGCTCCCAAAGACGTTGGATAAATGTCACTGATCAGAACAATGCCTCGGTTATTATAGGTGCTGCTCCCATCTCTGCCCGGATTATATCGTGGGGCACAGATGCTTTGCTCCTTATCATGTGAGCAATCATTGACACTAAAGGTCTCTCTAAATCTTTCCAATGATTTTCCTTGTTAAGACTCGGTCCCCAATTTTCTACTCCATAGAGAAGAGGTGGTGTGACAAGTGTATCAAATAACCATAGCTTAGTCCGCGGCTCTTGGAACTGCAAATGTTCACATTGTCTCTCAAGAGCACCAAGGGCTGCATATCCCCGAGAAAGTCGGGCACAAGCAGCCTCCTGTAAGGAGAACCTAGGTCCTATAAATGTTACTTCTAGGTATGTGTAGGAGTGTGTGTATTCCACCTTTTCCTTCCCCAAGAAGAATTCTGGTTCTGATCTCGTTACCCATGCTTGAGTGGTGTTAAACACCATCACTTTAGTTTTGTCCATGTTGATTGACAAACCTTTGTCCGTACAAAATAGTTTTAAGGCATTTAGATGTCTTTGTAGTCCCTCCGGAGAGTCAGAAATCAGCACAATCTCATCAGCATATAGTAATATTTGTATAGCTATACCTGCTAGGTGTGCTCCGGAACCCCCGAATCTCTCTATGTAATGTGATACCTCATCTATATAGAGACCGAAGAGAGTGGGGGATAGTGGGCATCCTTGCTTTACTGCAATTGTTCTAGCCACAACCTCTGACAAGCCCCTAGAAGACAACACTTTTCCTGACACGGATTCATAGAGTGCATAGATTCCCCATTGCATATCTATAGGAACACCAAGGGCTTCTAGCTGCTGCATAAGCCATGCACATGGCACAGTGTCAAAGGCTTTTCGAAAATCCACAAAGCAGCAATAAATCCTCTTATTGTGGGCTCTGCCCTCCTCAATAAGGGCCCGGAGGGTGAATATGTGATCTAAAGTTGTGAACCCCTTCCGAAAGCCTGCCTATCCAACTGAACGGCAGCCATTCTGCTCTGCCCATATACTCAATTCTGATTCTAGAATCGACCCATATAGTTTAGCTAAGTAATGGCCAATCATGATTGTCCTATAGTTGCTTGGCATCATGGGGTCTCCACTCTTGAGGATTGGCACAATGGTATGCTGAGTCCATCTAGTAGGGAAACCTTCCCACATGGCTCTATTAAAGATGTGTGCTAGCAATGGGAGCAAGGTGTCACGGGCATAGATAAAGTGCTCACCTACCAATCCATCATGATCTTGGCCCTTCCCAAATTGTAGCCAAAAACAACTATGAATGCAATCTCCTTTTTTCATGCAACTATGCTGAAAAGCAACGATCATTAATGTTTCATGCTCGAAGTGGAAATTTTAAAATCTCCATCAAATTTGTTTTATATTCACATTATATAGACACCTGATAAAAGAGAACTTGTGCCTGCAGCCTCCCTAAAAACCATGGTCATTGAACTGAAGAAAATTTAATCAATCAATACCAATAACATCAATGACAAGGAAAACTGCTTACTTTTCTATTGCAAACTGTCTTCCAATGGAGCACTCAAAAAAGCAAGCAAGCAATATCTCAATAGCATTAGTTATAACCTGTCACTAACAAATGCTCATGCAAAAGTGACTTTATTTAGAGTTGTACCATGCTGGTTTCTACTTCTCTTACAAGTTAAACCTATACATCTATTTTTGCCTATTTGCACCTTCTCTCTAAAAAACAGTAAATTATCCGTAGATGTGTGGCAAGTTTATTATAAAGCCTACATTTAGGGAATTAAAACATTAAGCTTTTGATGCATCTGGCTATAAAAAAATGAGCCTAGATTCCATCAACTTAGTCATTATTATGTTCATGTAGAGTACTCTTTTATCTATAAACAAGGAAAAGGAAAAAATTCAGAAGCTGAGACAAAGGAACATCACATAGGTCACTGTTCTGTCAGAAGAAGATGGCCATTTTTCACAGAAGGTTTTGGAGTCTTACACTGTATTATTGACATCATGAACCAAATATGCTTCAAATTCTTGCTAGACCCTCAATGCTATGAGGGAAACTGCTGATAGACATACTCAAAGTTCAATGTGCTGATTAACTTACTGATGAAATTAATACAGCTTAAGTGGCATACAGGCGGTATGTTCAATAAACTACAGAGGAGGGTTATGACGCCAATCAGCAGAGTTGGCCCTCCTCTGGGCACTCGTCATTCGAGATGACTATTTGTTCTCTTCTGATTCATCACATCTGGCAGATTTAATTTCCCTTTTGAGACTTAAAATTTTATGCAGTATCCTTGATATTCTCTGGTAACATGACATCTTTTCGTGTCACACAATAATTAAAAATTTAGAACCCATCCTATTGCTTAAGAAAATAATCTAGAAAACCACCATCACTCAAATGGATTTCAGAAAATATAAACCAAGTTGTGGATTCAAATAAAGTTTCCCACGTAAGAAAAATCTATTCATACGCAAATTCCAAGATATTTCTTTATACTCATATGTTCCTAGTGCAAAGTGCAGCATGGAGATGCATAGAATTGACACATAGCCTTTGTCTCCATATGTACCTTTATCTCCAATAAAAGAACATGTTTTGGTTTTGCTTCACCGTCGATAAGCGAGGTTGCTATAGAAGATCCAGGTTGAGATAAGTGAAATCCCATCCCTGCCACCTCCTACACATGAGCACACGTATGTAGAGCTTATAAAGACTGTTTAAGTAAAGTAGGCAAATATAAATTGAACGGCTATAAGATTCAACCTCTGGATCCACCAAGCATTCGTGTTCATGCCCCCAAATAATAAAATCTAAGAAACGTGGAAGAAAATGTTCATTGATTGCATTTTTCGGATTAGTTTTCACCCTATAAACAGCAAGAAAAAATGAGTCATGTCCTTTCAATTCATATTGAATACTGCAGTCTGTAATCAACAGATTTTCTTGCCTATTTTGATGGAGCACTAATATGTTGAACCAATCAGAAACTGAAGAGCCACTATCAATTTCAGGGCGGATCCACCTTACTGCATGAGGTGTCTATTTGTATCAAAAGTATAAGTAGCGGCAAACACCAATTGATAT
This sequence comes from Azolla caroliniana, assembly GCF_043228905.1. Lineage (NCBI taxonomy): Eukaryota > Viridiplantae > Streptophyta > Polypodiopsida > Salviniales > Salviniaceae > Azolla > Azolla caroliniana. Next base: position 7,240 of record NW_028231607.1, on the reverse strand, counting down.
TAAATACTCAGAATAACTTCCATAAGCATATAATATACATATATACATGTATATGTGTATGTGTGTATGTGTATGTGAACTCAGGCATTTACACGCAAAAAACAAGGGAGAATTTTAAACCTGAAACATACGATTCAGACGCTCATCACGGATGTTTCCAAATCCATATAATGCCAACTTTGTTCCCCCCTAAACAAAAGGCAAATGGACATCAGATGGAAAATAATGCAATAATCAAATATATAACACAAAATATTCACACATACAAAAGGAAAGATTAAATGAAAGCTTACATGGAGGCACTGGTTGAATTTTGAAATGACTGAATAAGGAATAAAGGTGGATGTATAAAACCAATTCAATATGAAAACACAGATTCACGTGATGTTCATGGGGAATCACAGCTAAATTACATGACGGTCATGAGATTAATTGATGCCCTTATCTCTTCACTGATATGTGCAGTCAGCGGGATTGTTAATTCTAAATAGGCAGTTTACTACAAACTTGTATTATGATTAGGCACTGGAAATAGAGATCCGTGGTTCCCACCAGAATTCTATACCGGTGAATACATGATTACTGACAAGTGTGATGGAGGCACAGCAATATTGTACATTGGTGCTGGGATCAGAGACAGTCAAGTCATTGTACTGTGCTGGGCAAAATTCCCATCAAGCTGAACGCAAAGCAATACCAAGACACACTTAGGTTTGTTAGGTGTAAAGGCCCGTAGTTCACAAATTAGGTAATTATTCGTATATGTGAACACATTGTTCACTTGGACAGGACACCTCCTTTTATAATGTGAACACACCACTTTCTATGTAAGGTTAACTAATATAATAACCTTCTTTTTTCTTGTGTACCAATCAAGACGGTTGGGTACACCAAAGATCTGTGTGTCTCTACTCTCATCTCTACTACAGTCCTGTTTGCTGAACGTCATCTCTCAATAGCTGATCCGTCAAACATCCCTCTTTACCTTTAACTGGTATCAGAGCCAAATCTCTTTCCTCTACTTTGCTGTTTTTCTTTAGATTCAGAATCAGCAGAAAACACAGATTTAAAAATAAAAATAAAAAATAAAATAAAATCTGTCAGACCCTTTCCTATTGGTATTCTGCTCAATTTCTGAAGGCATCTGTCATAAATCTTGGGAGCAATGGCCTCCACTTCAGTTGAAGTGAAAAACCTCTTTGAAATCAAGAGATTTGATGGAAAAGGTTTCGAATTGTGGAAAGAGCGTATGCTGGGCATCCTCTTTCTAAGAGATTGTGAAGATGCTCTTGTAGAAAAGAAACCAGAGAGCATGGAAAATGATGCTTGGAACACTCTGAATAAGAAAGCCATTACATATATTAAAATGGCTGTTTCTGATGAAATTCTTGTAGATGTAAAGGGCTTGACTACTGCCCATCAAGTTTGGGAGAAACTTAAGAAAACTTACGAGAATACTACTCCTGTGAATCAGGTGCATTTGATGAGAAAACTTGTCAGTATGAGGCTTGATGAGTCGAAAGGTGCAACAGAGCATCTATCTTTATTCACAGGTACTCTCTCCCAACTACAAGATTCAGGATTACCAGCTTTTGATGACAAGCTCAAAGTTATCTTCCTACTTATGACTTTACCGGATTCGTGGGAAACATTAGTTGTTTCACTATCTAATAGCCCCACCTTGACCTTCGATGGTGTGCGGGGCTCTATTCTCAGTGAAGAGATTAGAAGACAATCTAGCGGAGAAGGTAGTGGTTCAGCATACAATATTAGGGGGAGATATGATAAGAGGAACCCAAATGTAGGACAAAGAAATAGAAGTAAGAGTAGAGGGAAAGGAAAACAACAAGATATCACTTGCTATCATTGTGGCCGTAAAGGTCATAAGAAACCTGATTGTAGATATTGGAAGATGGAACTAGAAAGGAAGAAGAATGTTGGAGAGAAGAAAAACAAAGAGGATAAGTTTAATACAACAGAGAAAGCTAATATGGCTTCAAATGTTATCATTGAAGACCTATCTGGTGAAGATGGTGATGTACTTTGTATTACAGATGATGCCTTTATAGCTCATGTTCAAGACATGCAAATCACCAAAACAGATGTTATTGATGCTTTATTGTCAATCGATGATGGATTGACACAGACATGGATAGTAGACTCTGGGGCTTCTTTTCATGTTACTCCATGTTTGGAGTGCTTTACCACATTTGATGCAGGCAGTTATGGAAAAGTTTATCTTGGTAACAATAGTGCTTGCAATATTGATGGTATTGGAACCATACACTTGTCTTTGGATAATGGTCAAGAGCTTGTGCTCAAAGATGTTAGGTATGTACCTGGCATAAAGAAAAGTTTGCTATCTGTAGGACAGATGGATTTGCATGGTTACACCACATTATTCGGTGGTGGATTATGGAAACTAAAGAAAGGATCTATGGTTATTGTGAAAGGTTGCAAAAAGGGCACTCTGTACTGTTTGCAATGCAAAGCTTTACCTGGAAAGTTTCTTGCTATTGCTGAATTCGACTCTCGTTTAGAGCTTTGGCATAAGAGATTAGGACATATGAGCCAAAAAGGACTTGAAATCCTTTTTGCTTTAAAAAGATTTGATGTTAAAGGATCAAAGCTGGTTTTTTGTAATGATTGTCTATTTGGCAAACAAGTGAGAAATTCTTATTATTCTGGTATCTCTCGTAAACCAAATGTGCTAGATTTGGTGCATTCTGATGTATGTAGCATGCCTGTAAAATCCTTGGGCGGTGCTGCATATTTTATTTCCTTTATCGATGATTATTCTAGGAAGATTTGGGTGTACTTGATGAAAAGAAAAGGTGATGCATTTGATGCATTTAAATCTTTTCATGCATTTGTGACTACTCAAAAAGTGACAAAACTGAAATGTCTCAGAACAGATAATGGGGGTGAGTCTATATCTGCAGAATTTAAGTCTTATTGTGACTTACATGGTATTAAAAGAGAGCTTACTGCTCCATATAACCCTTCATCAAATGGGGTGGCAGAAAGGTATAATAGGACCTTGTGTGAGCGAGTAATCGTTCTCCCAACAAGTCCTTAAAAAATGGAATCCCTGAGGAGGTTTGGTCTGGCAAACCAGCTTCATATGACCATTTACGAATTTTCGGTTGTGATGCGTTTGTACACATTAGAAGTGAGCTGAGAAATAAGCTCGATGCTAAGTCCACCATGGGCATTTTTATGGGCTATAGGATTTGGTTACCTCAGTCCAGAAAAATTGTACGCAGCCGGGATGTTGTTTTTAATGAAGAAAAATTGCTGAAAAATGCTTGTTCCTCTGTTGGGAACTCTAAGAGCGTTACATTTCAGCAATTACAGCCATCCACAAAATCTGAAAATAAACCTCATGATGCTATACCAAAGGTTGAATATGATGGTCAACCGGTTATCTTTGAGCCAGAAGAAGTTGGACAGCAAAGAGATGCTCATGAAGATATTGGTCAACAAGATGAAGGTACTGAAGAACAAAATATAGATGTCGAACAACATGCTGGACATGGTTCGCAACAGCCAGAAAGTGCTGAAAATGATTTTCCTCCAGATTTAGAACCAATCCCAGAAAATACTGATCATTGGGTACGTAGGTCTAATCGTTCAAGGAGGCAGGTATATAGATATGACCCCTCTTTGCATTATGTCATGCTGTCAGATGAGGGTGAACCTCTTACTTATAAGGAGGCAATGTCATGTGAACTTAGTAGTAAGTGGGAGCTTGCAATGCAAGAAGAAATAAAATCTTTATATGCAAATGATACATGGGATCTTGTGTCCTTACCTCAAGGAAGGAAAGCTCTTCCAAATAAGTGGGTTTATAAGGTAAAGGAAATTGAAGGGAAACCAAAATACAAGGCAAGATTAGTTGCCAAGGGTTATGCACAGAAGGAAGGTATTGACTTCCAAGAGGTCTTCTCTCCTGTTGTGAAGATGACCACACTTCGTGTGCTATTTGCTCTCACTGCAATGCTTAATTTGGAGTTGTACCAAATGGATGTAAAGACCGCATTTTTGCATGGTGATATTGATGAAGAGATCTACATGAAACAACCTGAGGGTTTTGTAGTCTCTAACAAGGAGCATTTGGTATGCAAACTAAAACGTAGCTTGTATGGCCTAAAACAAGCACCACGATAGTGGTATAAGAAGTTTGATACTTTTATGCTTTCTCAAGGCTTTGATCGTAGCTATGCAGATCATTGTTTATACACGAAAAAGGATATCGATGACAATCCTATCATACTTGTTCTATATGTGGATGATATGTTGCTAGCTGGGAAAAGAAAGACTAGTCTTGATGCTCTAAAAGATCAACTGAAATTGGTCTTCTCTATGAAAGATTTGGGAAATGCAGAGCATATTTTGGGCATGAGAATCAATAGAAACAGAAAAGACAAATTGTTGTTTTTGTCACAAGAAAAGTACATTGAAAAAGTGCTTAACAGATTTAATATGGCAGAAGCAAAGTCTCTTGGAGTTCCTTTGCCGTCATATCTTAAACTCAGCAAGGCTGATTGTCCAAAGGATGAGATGGAAATCAATGCTATGAAGGGAATTCCTTATGCATCAGCATGTGGTTCTCTAATGTATGCTATGGTAGCTACTCGTCCAGATATTGCTTATGCAGTGGGAGTTGTTAGTCGCTATATGTCTAATCCCGGGAAAGCACATTGGGAGGCTGTCAAGTGTGTTTTCAGGTATCTTAAAGGTACACAGAGAAAATGTTTATGCTATGGGAAGGGTGCATTAAATTTGCAGGGATATTGTGATGCAGACATGGCAGGTGACTTGGATACACGTAAGTCTACTAGCGGGTATATATTTACAGTTGCTGGTGGAGCAGTGTCTTGGTGCTCCAAATTGCAAAAGATTGTAGCACTGAGTACTACTGAAGCTGAATATATTTCAGCTACAGAAGCTTCAAAGGAAGCTATATGGCTCAGCAGACTTGGTGAAGATCTTGGCATGTCTGTTAGTACTCCTGTGTTAGGATGTGATAGCCAGAGTGTTGTGTATCTGGCTAAGAATGCCATGTTTCATTCGCGCACCAAACACATTGATGTGCGACATCACTTTATCAGACAAGTTTTGGAGGATGGTCTAGTCACATTGACCAAGATCAAAACACATGATAATCCTGCAGATATTCTCACTAAAAGTCTTGGCAAAGCTCAACATGAGCATTGCATACAGTTAGTGGGAGTTACTTGAATGTTCACATCAGACCTTTAAGTGGGAGGTTGTTAGGTGTAAAGGCCCGTAGTTCACAAATTAGGTAATTATTCGTATATGTGAACACATTGTTCACTTGGACAGGACACCTCCTTTTATAATGTGAACACACCACTTTCTTTTTTCTTGTGTACCAATCAAGACGGTTGGGTACACCAAAGATCTGTGTGTCTCTACTCTCATCTCTACTACAGTCCTGTTTGCTGAACGTCATCTCTCAATAGCTGATCCGTCAAACATCCCTCTAAATAGGCAGTTTACTACAAACTTGTATTATGATTAGGCACTGGAAATAGAGATCCGTGGTTCCCACCAGAATTCTATACCGGTGAATACATGATTACTGACAGGTGTGATGGAGGCACAGCAATATTGTACATTGGTGCTGGGATCAGAGACAGTCAAGTCATTGTACTGTGCTGGGCAAAATTCCCATCAAGCTGAACGCAAAGCAATACCAAGACACACTTAGGTTCTGGTGATTTAAATAGATATGCCCACCCACAGGGAGCCATCAATTGAGAATTGTTGAGCATAACTTCACCCTGATTCTGGAAACAGAGAGACTCGAAACCCATAGGCAGTTTCGGCTTGAAATTGTTGACTTCAGAAAAGCACTCCACTCAAGACCATCTTCCAAGTGACAGCCATCCTAAAATGACTTAGTTGTATAGACTTTCACATTCTGTATATCCTATCAGATATATCATACCACTTCATAGATCCAAATTAATTTTAATTTCAGACAGTTTTAGTCCTTGGAGCTTCTTTGAGTATGTTTCATACACATGCACTTGTCCCTTCTGGATCTCAATGACTTTTAATAAAGACATGTTGCGTCAATACTAACAGTCCTTGGAGCTTCTTTGTGCATCTTTCATGCACACCACTAATGCACCTGTCCCTTCTGGATCTCATGCCTTTTAATAAAGACATGTTCCCTTAGTGCTAACAGTCCTTGGAGCTTCTTTGCATATCCTTCATGCACGCCACTCATGCATATGTCCTATTTTGCCCCTTTGGATCTCATGACTCCTCATAAAGACATGTTCTCTCGGTACTAACAATTGTCGATATGACTCTCAATCTATATGAGAAACACACATGTAATGAATGTTTCTATTATTTAAATCTAGCTATATGTACCACACTCATTATAATATAATGAAACTGAAACTGGTCAATATAATCTACTAATCTATATGTCAAACACAAATACGGCCTTTCTCAGACATATGCAAATAACAGTTTTTTTTAAACAAAATCCTTAGCAAAAAACCTTACTTTCTGGATCAAAATGGGATGCAGCGTGATTTGCCCTACACCTGAGCCACCTAGGATCATCTTCCCAAAGTAATTGACAAGGTTACAAGCAGATAGAATATCAATGGCAGAAAGATTGTCCTGCAGAGGTATTATGCAAGCTTAAGTCAGTTAGGAATTCAACCAACTCTCAGCTGGGTTAAACAAAATCCCCACATACGAATAGTCCCCCACCCTACCACTCCTGCGGGATCATCATGATTTCCATGTATTGTGAATACAGGTAGCCCCACATTAAAGTGGGGATCTTCATAGTTTACATGACCAAACCTGTTGAGAAGTTGAGATGGGCCTTAATAATTTTTTATCATAAGTTCATACAAACTATTTTCGCTTCTGGAGATTTTACCTACCTGTTAGGGAAGTTGATTGTTTGGTCACTCACAACTTGGAACTGCACAGGCCGATCATTGAGACAATATCGGCGTAAAATTTCCAGTGCTCGAACCAATGTTGCACGTGAGGGTTTGTTTTCGTGAAAAAGATCTCCACCTAGCAATAAAAAATCTACCTGCTCTTCAAAGGAAGATATAAATCCAATTAAATACTGATTCTAGAACAAGATTTAGTATATCTACTGTAAACAAGAAATGGGATGGGAATGGAGCCAAGAAAAGAAGAAAGAAAGACATATTAACGTCTTTTAAGAGGC
>NW_028231606.1:0-11288 GCF_043228905.1 Azolla caroliniana | reverse complement strand
TAATCTTTGCATTCCAAGCTCAGGGGGCTTGCTTCAGGCCATAAAGTGACTTCTTCAGCCGGCATACAGCCGACTTGTTCATCTCCGACTGAAAACCGGGAGGTTGGGTCAGAAAGACCTCTTCTTTTAGATCACCTTGAAGAAATGCATTCTTCACGTCCATCTGGTGAAGAGTCCACTCCCTTGCCGCAGCAACCGCCAACACCACACGAACCGTCGTCATCTTCGCTACCAGAGCGAAGGTCTCGTCGTAGTCGATTCCGTGGGTCTGCGCATATCCCTTTGCCACTAATCGGGCCTTGTACCGGTTAACTGAACCGTCGACGTTGTACTTTACCTTGTACACCCACTTGCATCCTATCGGTTTACTGTGATGGGGAGGGTCAACCAGGTCCCATGTATCGTTGGCATCAAGTGCCCGCATCTCTTGCTCCATAGAGGCACGCCAATTTGCATCCCTTGCCGCTTCTGCGTAGCTCTCCGGCTCACACACTTCCGCCACCTTGGTCATGTACGCATAGTGATGTGCCATGTACTCATTGTACCCGTACCGCTTAACAGGTTCCTTCTGGCGGGTTGACCGGCGTAACCCACCATTACCCGGTTTGAGGCCCTTCTTGGCCAGTTCGGTCTTCGGTACCGAAGAGCCATCATTTTCCTTTCCGGAGTCGGATCCGCTCTGATCCAACTCATCATTACCGGTTTCATAATCTGGCATCTTCTTCTTCCCCTTCTCTTTGCGCGTAAACCGTCTCCTCGGTTCCTTGCGCGGAGAGAGCACGACAGAGTCTTCACTACTCGCCGGTTCGTCTTCTAACTGGTCGGATTGACCCAGTCTCTCATTCGGCCCACTCAACCGAAACGATTCCGGACTCTCTTCTTGAGTCCCGGATTCATCATCTTCTATCTGGACCGGTTCAGGCTCACTAGCCTCATCCTCCGATATCGGGTCGGGGTGGGAAGTCGAAGCCGGTAAGGCATACCATGATGTCGTCTCATCAAACTCAACATCGCGGCTAACTCGGACCTGCTTCGTCCGTGGGTTATAACACTTATACCCCTTTTGCTCATGTGAGTAGCCGACGAGGATGCACTTCTCCGATTTTGCATCCAGCTTCCTCCGCTTCTTATCCGGCACATGCACATATGCTATGCTGCCAAAAATCCGAAGGCGTCTCAAATTCGGCTTGCGCCCGAAATATAGCTCATGCGCGGACACCTTGTCACCGATCCGGTTTTGGAGGTAGACGGTCGTCCTGACCGCCTTTGCCTAGTAGAAATGGGGCATGCTCTTCTCTTCCAGCATTGCCCTTGCCGCGTTGACAAGCGACCGGTTCTTCCTTTCGGCCACACCATTTTGCTCCAGTGTGTATCTGCAGCTGAACTCTCTCCGAATTCCTGTTTGTTGCAGATAACTGTTGAATTGGCCGGAAAAATATTCTTTTCCGCCATCTGACCACATGCACTTGATCTTCCTCTCTGATTCCCGTTCCACCATGCTTTGGAGGTTCCGGAAACAGTCGAAGACTTCGCTCTTCTGCTCAATGAGGTAGATCCATGTGTGTCGGCTATAGTCGTCAATGAAGGAGACGAAGTATCAACTCCCGCCAAGAGTCACGTTTTGTGCCGGTCCCCATACATCCGAATGAATAAGGTCGAGCTTGTTACGGCTACGGTTTCGTTCGGTGGGGAATGGAAGCCGGTGTTGCTTCCCGAGTTGGCAAGCTTCACATACTTGGGCCTTCCGGCCACTGAACTTCGGCAAACTGAAAACTACTTGTTTCGTTTGTAGGTCTTGAAGCCTCTGGTAATTGACGTGGTCGATCCGATTGTGCTAGAGATCGATGTCCGATTCAATCTTTTGTCCTTTGGCGAACAAAGCGGTGCCGACGTCATTGGTGTCGAGGATGAACATCATCCCATCTCTGTGCCCTTACGCAATAATTTGGCCCTCCTCCTCGATGAAGCACCCGAGGTGCTTAAACCACACATGCATTCCCTGGTCGACGATTTGTCCGACCGACACCAGGTTCTTCGTGATAGTCGGAACGTGTAATACGTTCATCAGCTTCCCCCTTTGTCCGACGTGGCTCAAAGGTACTTCACTGATATGCACGATTGGGTGAGGAGTGTCGTCTCCAGTTTTGACAACTCCCGGTTGTTCCGGTTTCTCCAAGAAGGAGAACCACTCTTTGTGGTTCGTCATGTGATTTGATGCACCGAAATCAAAGTACCACACTTCCTCCAATTTGGAAGTGGTCTTCTTCATCGAATTTGCCTCGTGCTTCCTCCATTGCGTGCCGATCCGCCTCCATGCACAGCATCCGGTTGTCGGTGGGTGCACTTGTTGACGCACCGGCGTGGTTCTCCTCTACAAGGAGCATCGACTGTAAGTCGAAAAATGACGGTGTATTCACCCTTGTACATATTACTATCCGGAACACTCGGAACTTAGACGTTAGACCCCCAAGACAGACCTGTACCATCTCATGTTCCTCTACTGTGACGTTGATAGAGGCAAGCGAGTCACAGATCTCTTTGATTCAGGCCATGTAATCAGCCACCGACATGTCCTTCTGCCGGACATTGCTTAACTCATGTCGGAGTTGCAACTTCCGGGCTATAGTGCTTGCGGCGAACACCTTCTTCAGGTTTCCCCAAGCCTCTTTCGGCGTCTTGGCATCTCGGACGTGGCTCAACAATTGGTCTCTGACATTGGACGCAAAGCAGTACATCACTCTGCTTGCCGATTGTTCCCACACCGGGAAGTCCTTGTGTGCCGCATCAGGTGTTGTGTCGTTAGCTCCGTCGACATAGCTCCAGTAACCATGCCCAAGCAGGTACTGGTGCATCTTGTATGACCAAGATGCGTAGTTGGATCTGTCGAGCTTCTCCACCGGAAGCGAGCTAGTCATTCCTCTATCCATTTGTTTTTTTTGTTCTTTACAAAGGTTAGGTTTTCTTCTTGCGAAAGCGAATGTCGGCTGCAGAGGTTCTCAACCCTCGCGCTCTGATACCATGTAGAAACAAATAGCGTGCGGAAGCAATAGAAAACAAAAAGCAGAAAACAGGTTTAATGGAGAGCTTAACAGTACACGGGAGAGACAGAGACAGAGAAAGAGCACACAGAAACTCAATTCAAAAAATATTACTCAGTCTGTACATCGTATGTGTTCAGTGAACACTTTTATACAAGTCCATCCGAACTGACAGAAGTACGGTGTACTTCAATGCTCACACGAGTATCTGACACTAACTACGAGATATTAACTCCCTAGTAGACTAGCTGCTACTTGGCTTCCGGTTACTGCTTGATCCAGCTAACCGGCTCACTTGCTCACCGGCTCACCGATCTGGCTCTTCCTTCTAGATGCCAATCCGGCTCTGGCTTATTCAGCCGATCCAGATCCGGTTGAGCTTGCCGCTTAACAATCACTGGGTTATAGGAACCTATAAATATAAACATATAATTCTTCTCAAACCAATTCGAATCAACACCAGTCTTAAGCTTTCGTCGCCTATCTTGTATCCATCTTCATTCTATCTTATTAATACATTCATTCTTCTCTTATCACTTCATTCTTCTCTTGTTGTGATCTCTTTACACTCTATCTTTTCTCTTGGTTCTGACACCAATGCAATGAGTGAGATTGTCTTTTATCTACCTCAATGGGTTCTCATATCCTCGAGGTGTTTTGCATAGTCGAAAGCATAACATGGATTGTACATATTGATGGCAATGGATGAAAATATGTGTGGCAATGGAAGAATGATGCTAAATTGTAGAGCTACATTTGGGGTACATCATCCAAAATGTAAAAACTAAGTAATCCTTTTTTCACTAAGATTCACATTAGAAACATGTAATTATTATGCAACGATGATGTAAGGGACGTGGAAATAGGAACAAAAGTAGTTGCTAATTAATTGTAATCAAACAAAAAATTATTATTATTCTAACAAATTGTCCCACCAACATGTTGATGCATAATGCATAGCGATAAATAATATAGGATTGCTAAGCTTCATTTTAAATTATGTGATTAGTTTCGTAATTATGTGATTATGTTATTAGTTTCATTTTAATTCATATACAATGAAGCATGCTTTTAGAATTTTAATCAAATATAGAAAGATTCGATAAAAGTGCATCTTTTTTATAGTGCCACACATTCTTTTGCATTCAACAAAAATTGTTGGTCTTTCTATTCGACATACAATTGATTATTGAAACAAAATGCCTCAATGGATCAACAATAGCAAATTAAGATTTGTAAAGTAATTAGTGGATTTTGATCCAATGCTTAAATGGTTTAGATCAATTGATTGGTTTTGTCTTCATGATCCACATTAATGGCATATTCCTTAATTAAGCCAAATCATTTTAGGTTCTTTGCTAAGTTGATGTCCACTTATTAGTGGCACATTGTTTAGCAAGAGATAGCAAAATATCGACAGCTAAAAGGTGCATTTGCTTTAAAATCCATGACACAACTCTTTAACGTGCAGAAACAATGCCTAGAACTTGCTAAAACAATGGCACTTTGACGAATTTCCCGAAATATTAATATTTAAATTCTTACTTTTTAGCGAGAGGGGACAATTAATAAGTAAACCTTTCAATATTTTGGTAAAAGCGAAAAATCAATATTTTAACTCTTATTTTTATACGTGGGGTATTTTGTTTTGTTAGTTCTAAACCTATGAAGGGGTAGAGTTGACATTATACCCCGCACCATATGAAGGCTATTTCTTGATATTACCCCTTCCTTATTATTGTCATGGGAATACAACCGTAACTATGATTTGTGACATAATTCACTACGTAGAAATTTCTAGCAACTAAAGAGAATTCATGTAGCAAGCGAGTGATGCGATCATAGTAGTGTGGTGGCAACACAAGTGGGTTGACCCAAATCTGTTGATGTAACTCATTTCCCTAGTAAACTCAGTTACCCGTATCCCAAGGACATGTGATTCTAAGTCTTGAGATTGGTACAAGTCTTGCATAACAAATGTGTATATGGGCTTTCAAGTTCACTTGTTCAATATTGTTGCGAGTCTAAGGAATCAACTGTGGAATACATCATAAAAATCTAATGTATTTTGTAGTATGTATTGATGTAAACTTGGAGTCACCAACCTTAACCTTAAGTTTAATACACCTCAATTATCAATTACCAACTTTTTCGTGTACAAGTAGGATAATGAGATTAAGTCTAATTTGAATTTAGTCAACGACGTTTTTTGTTTCATTGCCTTTGAGGTTTTTTCTTATGACTTAATTTTTAATGTTCCATGGTTCCACTTTCAAGATAATTTGATTTACTATTTCAAGGTAATTTGAGAGATCTTATTAGAACTCTATAATGAAAATATAGTTGTAACAAATTTGTCCTTATTTTGGAATAGTGCCTAAGATTCTTCGATATGCTTTTATGCAAAGTTCAAGAAGAATAGGTTAGCTTAACACTTCTACATACATATTGTGAACATGATGGGATGGTGTGGCCTTGTTAAATAAGTGAGGAAACATATAGCTTTTCATTATTTTAAAATAGTCTCGAGCTACTTGAAACATTATTATGAATTTAATGATAGTGGAAGTTAGAATGTTTTGCAATTGGATTCTAAACCCCGTGATTGACAAGTTGAAGTCTTCTAGAGTAGGCTAGATATGACTCATAAGTTGTTTTTAAAACATAGGCTTTGCAATTCCAAATATTTTCAAAATTAGTCCCTAATAAGTAAATTTTAATGACGATTGCTTAAACTTACCTTATTTCATTAGCAACTATTCGTGTATTTTCCACTAAAATAGTGCACGGGTGGTAATGATCGCATTTTCTTCTTACATTTATTCGCACAAAACAAACAATCAGAGAAATTACCATCTAGAAATATTCTCTTGATTCAAAGCATACAAGTGCAATGGTTGGATTGATTGGAAACTTCCTAACTTCAATTTTTACTTGGAGGGCTATCATGACACATTTGAAATCAATGGGATGACTTCTTAATTTTAGATCATTTTTATTTACTTTCAACAATCACTCTCTTTATTTTATAGACTAGGGACGTAGTAGGTGCACTCTGGATTCAAGCTTTGGGAATCACTTTGTGTGCACTGTGTTGGGGTATGTGTTTTATGTTAGATTACGATAAGGTGTGCGTTGCATGGCTCAAGGGTCAACTAATTGACTGATGTTATCACTTTTTTTGGGGGGGGGGGTGGGGGGTGGGGATAAGGAAACTTTAATCAAATTGAACAAAACACAAAGAGGGAAGGAGATGACGTATTTGGGTGTAGCATAATTGTTGGTAGAGGACACACAATGGCGACCGAAGGTTATGAGCTCAACCCCAGTATTCAACACAAAATCATGTGGTAATGTAGAGAGAGAGAGAGAGAGAGAGAGAGAGAGACACACACACACACACACACATACAAATGCACACATGGAACATGCATAAATGAGTGTGAGGTATGCATGACCTTCTGAAGAGACGTAGGATGAAAAGAACGAAGAAAAGTGTAGGCATGGGTGTGTTTAAGTTAAGCATGTGAAGGGTAAGCATTGGTTAGATATGTGTGTGGGCGAGAAGCTATTGCTAGAGAGAGAGAGAGAGAGAAGAAAGTCGTATATTAGTGTCTCTAAAGAGAAGTTGTGTCGAATGTGGCCTTACGAGACACACACACACACACACACAAACACACAACAACAACAACAACAATATATGCATCGTATAGCTTCTTCGTTTATTCGAGGGAGAGAAGAGAACGTGTGTGTGTGTGTGTGTGTGTGTGTGTGTGTGTGTGTGTGTGTGTGTGTGTGAAGGCAGTAAAATAAAACGTTTTGGGGGAGGAGGAATCTACTTTCAATTGAAGAAAAGAGAAGGGGAGAAACGTGGAAAGGCAAGCTATAATTATAGTAACAATAAATAAAGAAATATAAGGTGGACATAAGTCCAAAAACGTAATTGTTAAAATCAGGGGGCCTACAAATGTAGGTTTCTTTACTCAAATTTGATTAAATTAATTGACGAAGAAATTTTACACTTTGCCTTGCTGATCTCAGCGATGCTTCCAAAATTTAAAACAGGCCAATATGTATACATATTTACATATATTATTACTTATTGTCCAAATTAATTAATAATAGTAATAAAAGAATTATTGTGGCTAGGAATGGGGCCCATGCCAGCTGGCAGCGAGTTCTCGAACGCGTGTGAAAGTGCCGTTTTTTTTTCCTATTACGAGTTGTATTTGTATTTATTATTTATTACATCACCCTCTACATCATTCATAAATTATTTAACCCCCACTTTAATAATAATAACCCTAATAATATTATTATATTATGATTATTATTATGGCTTTTTTCTTTCTTTCTTTCTATCCCAAGACCTTTGCAATGACTTTGCATAAGCCTTCTATTTTTAATCCCTAACTCCTTCTGAAAATGGTTATGTTTTTTTTGTTCTTATTGCACTCAGACAATCATTTACTATCCCTTCACCGTACCCTCCCGCTCCAAATTGAGTGGTGAAATTCATACACACACAAGCACACACAGACTACAATAGATCGACATTGGTAATCATCCTTGTTTCTCAACCTTCTGGATTGTGTCGGTTTTTCGCCCTATACTATCATTTTGGATACCTTGCTTGAGATGAGACACGTTCAGCTCGCCTTTGCTCGCTCTAAACTAGCCCCGCAAGCCCCCCCAAATGCCATCCTACCCCACCACCACCAACATCCATGTTCGTTAATTTGCCCTCTTAACTGCATGGTAGCATTAGACGTTGATGTAATCATTGTCCTTCCTTGAACTTCATGCTCGTCCAACCCTCCGAACTTCAGAAGATTTTGTCGTATATGCAAGGTGTGGGGAGGGGGGCCTTCTAGTAAAGTGAAACTCATCTTGAAACCAACTTTTTTCTTTTTTGTTTGTGTACCATCCCCTTGTAAAGTAAAAATTTGTAAAAGTGGATCTTAGATTTGTCGTTTTTTCCGATCCGAAATGTTTCTTTGAACTAAATGATTGTATATTTATATCGCAAAAGGTGGTACCTTGCACGTTGAATTTAAACAACCAATAACATTTTAATAATTGTAAAGTTTACCGTGATATTTGTGTCCATTATCTCTTCACTTTGAGGGATTCGTGTTGTAGTTGTCAACTATATTTACGTTATAGCTAAAATCATGGTAAATTTATCAATATATTTATACAAGAGCAAGGGTGTGGTTCAATTTAACTTAAAGTGCTTAGATGAGTGATTGTGGATGCGTCTCATCTTGTGTGCCCTAGAAATTAAGGTTATGAGAGAGGTTAATCCTAGTACTATCATTCCTATAAAGTCATCATCATGTTGGACAACTGTTTGGGAATTTTCAAAATTTTCATGTTATTTCTCATTTTCATCATGTTATTTATGCACATTATCTCTACTTTCTCTGTTATAACTTATAATTATATATTTGCCCACGTTGTTGAAAACGTTTGCTCAAAGTTCGCCTGCCTTTTTCATGTCTACTTTCCTAGCTTTACTTTGTAGGTTTCTATGTTCTACTTCATAGATCAATTTACATTTATAAAATACTCTATCGGTATTTAGGTTTTGCTTATACATAACCTAATGATATGATATTTGGATTCCACCGGTCTTGACTCATTACCAAAACCTCCAATATTAGTTAGAACATGTGTTAAGGTACAAAGTACCAAACATGTACCACATATGTTTGTATACCAAACAAATGCATTGAAACTTTCATACTTTTCATTGTAAGTGATAGAATGTGCGTGTGGTATTCAACTTAAATGGTAATCATTCGACTTCATGAATTCCTAGGCTTGTTGATAGGTGAAGCCCTCTTTATAAGGGTGAATAAATTGTGGCCAGCCTCTTCACACTCACGAGCCATATCTTATCACAAATACGACAATGAAAGTGATTTGTCTTCGCTAGAATTGAAGTCTCATCTCTATCTCTCTATGAGTAAATAAGGTATACAAATAATGGCGAAAAAGGCTTTTTGAGTTCAATGATTCATTTCATTACTTATTGTGACACACGTCTAAACATAATAGAAGTTTCTAACATTGTGAGGCTTTTAATTTTTCACACCTTTACTAATGTTAAGAAAAGTGTTGAATGTGAGAAACATATGTTTTGTAAATGATTGATGATGCAATGCCCATTATACAGTTATTACCCTAGTCAAATTTTACACTAGAAATTAGCTAAAAAATAACAAGTCTCCATCAACAAAATAAGAATTACATATCAATGTTCTAGAAGAGTGATCGTGTGAATGTATGTGCCACAGACAATTGATCTCTTGGAACATATCCCATTTTCCAACTTTGCTTATGTAGACCATTAGCAAACATACAAGTGGATAACGACAATCTTGCACGTATAAATAAAAGATAAACATTGAATTGAAAAGGAGGTTATTTGAACATGTACAAAGATTAAAAGGGTCATAAATGATGCTCCACAGAACATGTAAACAAGTCATCACACACAAACTAGGAAAATAATAATAATAATTGATAGCCAATTTCTCATTGTGATTGCATTTATAAACATTAGATTGGAGACATGTGATGGGATACCTATTTAAAGAGCATTCTTGTTCAATTTTATGGATACACATGGAAGGGATACTTATTAAGTTATTTATAGGAATCTAAACATAAAAGTTTGACTAAGGATAAATTCATGCTATGTGGTGTTTACAGTTTTTTTATGGTGCTTGAAACATGTCAGCGCATTATGCACAAGCCACATTATAAAACATGTGAACTACAAAGTGCCAGATTATGTCTTTGTGATTAGTACAGTAACATGCATTTGCTGACAACATTTCGACACCCTTGATCGAAGAGAGAGAGAAAGAGAGAGAGAAGATCTCACTATCACAACAAAGTACAAGAAGGAACATAAACTGACCGAGTGTTGTTGATATGTTTACGAATAAATGATACATAACTATAATACCCTCCACAAGGAAGCGCATCTTTTGAGTGCATCCACGCTTGTGTAGATTCTATGAAAGCATTTTGAGTAACATTTGGGAAAATCAACTTTGACAAGTTTATCGTATTGGAACAAATACATATTCTAATTTTCTGTAATTAAAGAAATAATGAAAGGAATAAATGAATACTCTTAAGATGCAACTTTACACACGATGCTTTCTTCCCTAAAAGCTTTCTAACCTTTATTGATTGGACATTTTTTTTAAAGGTTTGACTTTAAATCTTCACATTTTGGAGATGGTTTGTGCAATAAAAAAACGACATAAAATAAATTTCTTATTCATCCCATATATGTATAAAAAATTGTTCAATGATCTTATCAATGCCCATATGTATTGTTTCAAAGATTGTGTGTATATAGTTATACAAATAGATAAAACAAGGTGAATCTTTCCGATATCTCACCACCATGTATGAGAGACTCTACAAAGATAGGGAGAGAACAAGATAAACTAGTAAGGTTGTTCAAGGGACACCAAAAGTTTGACGATGTGTATCTAGTACATCGTGGGACATCGTGGAACTTGAACCTGAGACTACAAATTGATAGAAAATGTTACTAATAAGGTATGGACCCAATATGATAAACAACTATGTGTACACTGCCCTCCAACAAGAATAGATACATAGATAGCAAGAGGAGTGGTATATAACAATACTCCCATGAATCCTTTATTAGGTGTAGTGAGAATCCAACTCCATGTCTAGCAATGAATGTCTCTAAGATACCCATCAACATGATGGATTGCATGAGCTCTCACTCCATCATAAAATGATCGTATTTTTGTTAGAAGTAATTGGAGGAGATTCTACACAGATAAGCTTTCTAATGTGCATGCCAAACACACAGACACCTACGTACACCACACATTTGGATCGATTACACCCCCTAGAAAATAAAACAGAAAAAATAACACTCGAAAAAACCTATACATATTAGAACACCATAGATCATGTAGTTATCCATGTACCGAAACTAATAAGGTTACCAACAAAATTAATTGCTTGATGTTAACAATGTATGCAATGTTATTACAAACCATAGCTTGATTCATAAATTTTTATATGTGAGTAGGGGAACACTCTTAGTTTCCATTGCCAACATAAGAAAAAAGAGAGGAGAACTTACATATTGGAATGATGACATGTTCTAGGACATACTATTTACACATTCTATTCTTCATTTCAATGAAATGAATTTTGGACATCTATTTTTAGATGTCAAGTACT
>NW_028231605.1:0-11293 GCF_043228905.1 Azolla caroliniana | reverse complement strand
AAGATATTAGGGGGGGAGGGGGTTGTGTTAGAAATAGCGGGAGGGGTAAGACCAGAATTATACAAAGTGTTGGGGGGAAAATATGGATGGGGATCATTACAAAAAGGGGGAAGGGGGTTAGGTTAGGGAATATTAGAAAGTAACGGAGGGGTATACAAGGAATTTGCAGAAAATATGGGAGGGTTTTGAGAGTGAAAGGGGTGTGGGTGTAGTGGCCATGAATAAGGAAAGGGGGATGGGTTATGCTGCCCTATTGTAGGAGGAGGGAAAGAAAATTGAGGGGCAAAGGAGGAGGGATGAGAGGCTTTGAGGGGCTCAGTATACAGAGGAGGGCTGGAGAGCAAGGGGGGAAGGTGAGAATGGGGGAGGTCGACGCCTCTATAGTCGATTATATGCGCCGAGTCGAGAACACCGCCGCCCGTCTTTAGCTTTAATCCATCGTGTTGTTGGTGTCATTGCCGCCGCCGCCGTTTCCGTAGCCATTGCCGCCACCACCACCAAAAAGTTGTGATGGTCGATGATGGAGATCCTGTGGTGGATGATGACTATTGCAACTTTGGACAGTTCTTTATTTCATGAATTGTTTTACGTTTTGCTAAATCACCGCATATCAAGCGTTTGTAGGTTCGGTCGTGCATTTTTGCACTATCCCATAGGCGTGCCAGTGTTATTGGTCGGCCCGGTGTGAAATGGGGTAGGCCAACCAAGCCACGCATATATATATGCCCTTTTTTGGGATGTAAGGGTGTGTGGTGGTGTTCTATTGAGAATAGTAAGTGTTTGTCTCCTCATTCTCAGTTTACTTTCTATTTTTTTCTTCTTTTTCTTCTATCTTCGTCGTCCTTTTCTTTTTCTTCTATCTTTTTTCTCCTTTTGCAACCATAGCTTTTTCTTCTACTTCTTCTTCTTGTAGTGGAGGAACCGTGTGGTGTGAGCCACCTTTAGGGCTGGGAGTGCGATATGTGGGCACCACCAGCAGAACCTGAGTAGACCCAAAGGATCATGTCGACAACAAACGTGACACCATTCAAGAGGTGTTTTCCCTCTCTCAACCTAGAGAAAGTAAATACGTACTTACTAGTCTTTGATTTTCAAAAGAGAGGAGTGTTTCTAGTTTACAAGAGATAGGATTTGCATGTTAAATGCTTGCTCACTTCAGGGGAGATTGTGAAATTGGAAGTTATGTTTTCGTCGGATTCCATTTAATTTTGGCTGAAATACGAGTGTGGTGTTGTTCTTAGGTGAACACAGATAGTTCTTGTTTTTGGGGGGCTACAATAGTTACGTATACATATATTTTTTGAACACGGTGATAGTTGTACTTGAGACCAGCTAGTGAGTAGCGTCCCAACTATCATTAGGTGCTTAGAGTTCATCTTGTGGAAGAATCAAATGAGAGATGTTTTGATTCAAAGAAGGAAATTAAGTCCATTAGGTGGCGAAGCGAGACTCCAAGGCATGTCCAATGACGATTGGGAAGAGCTCGATCTCTTGGCAATGTCTACCATAAGATTGCACCTAGCAGACAATGTATACTTCACAGTCTTGGACTATGACTTGGCCGAAAAGTTATGGACTAAACTATGTAGTACTTACGAAAAAGACACCACATCAAATAAAGTTTATCTAATGAGAAAACTTTATGATCTTCAAATAAAGGACACCGATAATGTTGCCTCTCATTTGAATGACTTTGATGCACTATGGTCACAATTACAAGCTCAAAAAATGACTATGGATGATGAGCTAAAATGTGTATTTCTATTATGCACTTTGCCTAGCTCATGGGACACATTTTTCACTATTGTTAGCGATAGTGCACCAAACAGGAAACTAGTCTATAATGACATATGTGGAGCACTATTGAGCGAAGAAATTCATAGGAAATCTATGACTGCATCACATAATGAAGATGCATATAATGTGTATGAGGTTAGTTCTCACAAAAACCAACACCGTGGTCGGAGCCAAACAAGAAACAATAGTGTAAACGATAGAGGTAGAAGCAAGTCTAGGAAGAAAAACATGGAGTGTCATTATTTGCATAAAAAGGGACACCTCAAGAAAGATTGTCATGCCCTAAAAAATAAGGAAAAAGATCATGCTAAATTCAAAGGTGATGGGCATGGACGATAATCTTGTGGTCCCTCTTCGTCGGTGGAAATAGAAGAAGTAAATGCAACATGTGAAGAGATTGACATCTTGGTCTTAGATTATGTTAGGACACATGTTGGGGTGAATATGGTTTTTTCTCCATCCTATACATGGTTGTTGGACTTTGGTGCATCATTCCATGTGACTCCACACAGAGAGTGGTTCACATGTTATGAAGCCAAGTCACTTAGGAAAGTTAGACTTGGAGATTCACATTAGTGTGATGTGATTGGCATTGGAGATATCTCAATGCACTTTAGTGATGGTTCTCCTCTTACCATCAAAGGTGTACGCCCTGTTCCTCAACTAAATTGTAGTCTAATGTTTGTTGGTCAGCTTGATGACAACAGCTATAAGGTGATATTTGCTTCCCAATCCTTTCGTTTAACGAAAGGAAATATGATTGTTGCAAAAGGGAACAAAGTTCGTTCCCTCTACCCTCTATTTGTTCATAAAAAAGAAAATCTGTTGGTTGTCACAAACCAACCAATGAAGAGCATTTGGCATGGCCATTTAGGCCACATGTCAAGAAATGGCATGGAAATTCTATCTCATTATGGCCACTTACCTATGTTTTCATTCTCTAATTTTTCCTTATGTGAAAATTGCCAACATGGTAAGCAAACCAAAAGTGCACATAAGACCAGTGTTAACTCATCCACTAAACCATTGGATCTTGTTCACACGGATGTTTGTGGACTTATGCCCACAAGATCTTTGGGTGGTGCATCGTACTTTGTTACTTTCATTGATGATGCCAATAGGAAAGTTTGGGTTTATCCGATTAAGGGAAAGGATGATGTATACCCTAGTTTCCAAAAATGGCTTGTTTCGGTCGAGTTGAAAAAGGACATAAAGCTTAAGGCTTTACGTTCGGACAATGGAGGTGAGTATACTCTCACGAATTTGATGACTTTTGTAAGTCTAGAGACATTCGGAGAGAGTTTACAACTCTTTACACCATTGTCCAGAATGGTGTGGTTGAGAGGATTAATAGAACCATCCAGGATAGAGTTGTCTCTATGCTACATCATGCAAACCTCTCGCAAGGTTTTTGGGCAGAAGTTGTTTTAACAGCAGTCCATGTGATTAATCTATCACCATAGGTCTAAAAGTGGCACAAGAGTTGTGGACAGGCAATGCACCTCATTATGCTCATCTTAGAGTTTTTGGATGTGAAGCATATGTACACATTCCAAAATAACTAAGAAAGAAATTGGACTATAAATGTAAAAAATGTATTTTCCTTGGTTATGGAATTGATGGGCAGGTTGGATATCGCTTATGGGACCCTGACACACATACTGTGGTCAGAAGTAGTTATGTTGTTTTTTATGAGAACAAAATGCATAAGTAGTCTATAAATGAGGTAAAAGTGAGAAAGGTCATGTTTAAGGATGTTGTGCCTTCTATTGATGTAAAAGAGAAAATCTCATTGATGTAGATGCTTCTACATGTGCTTACCCACGAAAAATTGTTGTTGGTCAGCATGATGATGCCCAAAATAATGATGCTCAGCACAATGATGTACAAAATGATGATTTTCAGGAAGAATATGCTCAGAATGATGTTTCTCATGCACAACATGATGGTATTCAGGTTCAGGAATCATTGAGGAGATCCATGCGTGTCTCCAAAGCACCTAGTAAATTGGCTAATTATGTAATGCTATCAGATGCCACGGTGAGCCTTCATGTTACAATGAAGCTATATCTACCCACGATCATGCTAAGTGGAAACAAGCTATGCAAAATGAGTTGGATAGTATCCATAAGAGTGGAACTTGGGATTTAGTGCCTTTGCCCAAAGGTAGGAAAGCACTACCATGTAAATGGGTGTATAAGTACAAATACACATCTGATAGTGTTCTTCCCAAGTATAAAGCTCGCATTATGGCAAAAGGTTTTAAACAAGAACAATGAGTTGATTTTGATGAAATCTTCTCCCTAGTAGTCAAGATGACTTCGTTACGCATGACGCTTGCATTGGTTGCCAATTTTGATTTTGATTTATTTCAAATGGATGTAAAAACTGTTTTTTTTGCATGGAGATCTCGATGAAGAGATCTATATGGAGCAACCAAAGGGTTTTGAAGTTTATTGTAAAATGCCTTTGGTACGTAAACTTGAGAAAATTTTATATGGTCTTAAGCAATCACCTTGAAAGTGGTATAAAAAAAATTGATGCTTTTATGAGGTCCCAAAGTTATGCTAGGAGTAATGAAGACTCATGCTTATATACAAAGGAATGTATAGATGACTCATATGTGATCTTGATACTTTATGTGGATGACATGCTCATTGCCGGTAAAAACTAAGTTGTCCAAACTAAATGAAAATTTGAGTCAAAGCTTCAATATAAGAAATTTTGGGAAATGCAAAACAATCCTTGGAATGCGTATTACTCGGGATAGGAGTAATGGAATTATTTATTTGTCTCAATCTGAGTATGTATGCAAAGTACTGGAGAGGTTTAATATGGAGAGTGCAAAGCCTTTGAGCACACAATTATCTATGCATGTTAAATTGAGCAAAGATGAATGTCCCAAATCTGATAATGAAGAGGAGTTCATGAGTAAAATTCCTTACCAGTCTGTTGTTGGTAGGTAGTCTTATGTATGCTATGATAGTGACTAGGCTAGACTTTGCATTTGCAATTGGAGTTGTGAGCAGATTTTTTGTCAAACCCTGGTGAGAAACATTGAGAAGTAGTTAAAATGATATTGAGATATCTGAGTGGCACCAAGAATAAGTGTCCACTGTCTATGTTTAGGTGGAGGAAATGTATTGATTATTGGATATATTGACTCTGATTATGTTGGATGTTCTAACAACAGAAAAACTTCTGCGAGGTATAATTTTCAATTTATGGAAGGTATGTTGCAGGTAGTGAAGCATGTAATGAAGTTGTATGGCTATCTAGATTAGTTTGTGACATGGGCATACTTCAACGAGACGTCAACTTGTACCCATACTGTTTTTGTGATAGTCGAAGTGCCATTGCATTAGCGAAAAACCTAGTATACCATGCAAAAACCAAGCACATTGGAGTGCGATATCACTTCCTCCGAGAATGCATAGTTGTTGGGCTACATCAGTCTTGAGAACGTTGTCTCTCCACAAAATGCCAACAGATGCATTGACCAAAAAGCTCTACCGCATGATGCACTAGAGCATTGTTGTCACTTGATGAGAGTTACTTAGCTCTTCATGTTTTATATATATATATATATTGTAACATATTCATCAAGTAAGATGTGTAGGTCTTGTACAATCTTCCGATCAGCTTTGCTGATTCTTTGTTTGGCCTTTAGCGGGAAATTGATACATAGTGAGAAAGGCCAGAAAGGTATTTCTCACTATTTATCACTGAGTATATAATAAGTTAATGCAAAACGAAGGTTTTTGGGTGTGCCCGCCAAAAACAATACTAAGTGTCTCTTTTTCTGTGTGCTTGTGTCTCTCTGTTTTTTCTCTTTGTGCATTGGCAAACATTCTTTTTCATACGAATGCATCCGAATGCGTGTGTTATCAACCAAACGAATGCAAACTGAATGAGCCTTCCTGTGCGGCCCTACGAGTAGCTGTGGATCACAAACCTTCCTCTCTTCCATCTCAAAGTACTGGTCTTCTCTTCCCTGTTTCTTTTCCTTCCTTCCTACCTAAAGTTTCCACTCATTTTGAGTCTTTCTTTTTTGTTTAGCATCTCCGATCTGTTTACATATTCTTTCGATATTTCCAGTTTCTTCTTTGATAGATTTACGTTCTTTGTGTCCGCCATGTGTCTCTCAGTTCTCACCTGCTACTGTTTTGTACATTGCGGCTGTTATTCCTCTGCAGATCTTCCTTCTCTTCTCACTGCTCTAATTGGTCGCATATCTTCTGCAAATCAGGCTATGGAAAGGTTGGAGTCCAGGACGGTAAAACACCATTTCATTCCAAGAGGTCCTTGGGACACACAAGAGAAGTATAGTATAGCCCAACATTAAAATTTTGTGCCTAATCTAAAATTTGGATGTACAAGAAATTTTGTTTTGTGTAAAGCTTGGTCTCTAAAGTTTGTAACTGTGTTTAGCGTCGATGAGAGGAGGTTGATTTGCGAGTACAAGTGAGAGTGCAAGAAAGGGTCTTGAATCCATGAGCATTGTTCATTCCCCACATGCATGTTCGTTGCCCACAATGAAATGCTCATTTCACAAGAGCCTCTTCGATATGGCCCAGTTTGACTCCACGGTCGCCCATACTTTACGAAAAAAGGATTCCCATACACGAAGACAAGGTAGTTCCTGCGGTCATGCCACAAGAGCAACCTACCAAGGAAGTGTGTGTGAATATAATGAGCCAATGTGAGCATAAGTAACACATGAAGGTTTTAGGAAACTCAAATTCTTCTCCAAGATCATCACATCTTCCTTGGTTTAGGTTCCCTACGATCCCTCTTCAATAGCACACGCACACGTGTTTACATAATTTTGTCGCTTTAGAGCCAATCCCTAAGGCAAACCCCCCAATCAATACTCTTCAAATGAACACACTTGATAGAAATGGTAATTTAAATACCAACTACGTTTCAAGATCTATCACCACCAATAATTAGAGTTATGTACCTTTCATACCATCAAATAGGCGTAATGGATCAATGGTACAAGTGATTAGTAGTCACTTTTGAAAACAACCTCTAGCCTTGTAAATGTCAATCAACTCATGGTTGTTGTTCACTTCATATGGGTCAATGACCTTGCATCAATACGATATTCTATAGTTGTTGGCAGTTGCCAGATAAACCCATAATTGGTCTCTCTCTCTCTCTCTCTCTTTAGAAGCCGTTAATATATATTTCTTTCTTTCTCTCTCTCTCTCACTAAAATATTCACGTATGTTTTAGAACTGTCATTTTATGATTTCACGTATTCTACTTATTTAACATGTCCAAAAAGCTAAAAAACTTAAAACGATATGTTTTTTAACTTTAAAATCTAAAAAGTATTTAATGTATTTAACATATTATGCACATATTTAAAGTACTATCCACATATTCTACATATTTATATTAATTTATATAGAGTTTGTATTCTAAGTATTTTGTTTTAAAGATAAAATACTTAGCATACATATTCTACACGTATTGTGTGCTAAGTATTCTACAACAATGCTCCCTAAACATCTGCTACTCCCCCAAACATATGATACTCAAGTACTCTTACATTATGTATAGTTGTTGAAGAGTTTGCTTAAGTATAACTTAACATTTGGAAGAAATCAAGTCCATCAATTTGATTTGACTAGGAAATGAGATACTTATGGTTTACATACCATGTTTACACACATAAACTAGGCATAAATAAACAGAATATTTTAAGGAAAAGGTTTATGTGCCTATGTTTATGTGTGAACATGTCTACGAATCAATCTATTTGTTTTATATAAACTATTCAATAGATCTTTTAGAAAATAAAACTCTCTAAGTACGATGATTTAAGGCTAGACGGTGATAGGAGACAGATATAAACAAACATCCATGAGACTGTTCTCCTACCTTGAAAACATAAATATAAGGGCATGTGCGTAAGTTTGACTATTGTTTGTCGATACTAGTTTATCCAAATATTAATCAATTAAAGTATTTCATCGCAACTAACTCTAATAATATGCATTATCTAAGGATCAAAATTTCACACCAAATTAAAAATATTTACCATCCTTCCGCTCCATATCAACCTTACGTATATATGGTAGAGGTAGATGGTGGATATCAACCTTGTGAATTGTCGAGAAGATTTGTAAAAACTAAATAAAGTAACAAAGTATGGCAAGTGAGAAGCCATTTTGGCATTTGATGCAAATGCAATTAGACCTTTGTATATTAGAGTGTACACGTATGTGTGCATTATGTATGTCTTTTCTTTGTATTCAGGAATAATTCGAAAGGCATAATGGTACGCTAGTAGATAAGGTATGATGGTAAAAATAATGTGTTGACATAAAGGTGTGTTTGAAGCATGTCCTCGGTAACATTCAAGTGGTTCATGGTGACAATAATATTTGTCTAGATAGAGCACATATAATTATGAGGAAGAGATGATGACAGATGCAGTGAATGCAAAATTCATTTTGTTATCATGTGGAACATTGTATTATAATTAGCTTTAGGTTTTTTTCTTCAGTTAATTCATAGTCAATATATTTAAGAAGGTAGAATTGTTTGTTGGCCATAGTAAACCCAAGGTAAATAAATGTCTTTAATGCGTTCGTAATGATTGGTGATGTGTCCAATGAAGTGGAGTTACATATGATGTAGATTCCTCAAAAACCTTATTAGGATGTGTGTAACCTTATTAGTTGAAAATTTGTGACCATGGTGGCTTGGTTGTGCATGTCTTGTCAAGATGCACAATCAATTGATGATGGTGTGGAATTAGAAGTTAAAATGAACAAAGCTCATATGGATGTATGAAAACATTGATTAATGCACACAATGTGGGGCTAATGTTTTAAGAATAATGATTTTTTTGTGAGTTATATATATAATTTGTGTAGTGAATGATGTTGGACCAATTGATGTATAAGAACTTTTTAAGGTTATGTCTAATTATCATCTTAGCCATAGGATTCTAATTTGGCTATGATCTGTAACTGTGGTATGGGTTTTGATAGCCTTATATCTTTATAAAGATGTATATTGTCCTAGCCTCATTGGTCACATTGTCCTCTCTGGAGACATTTATACACTTCTTCTTCTTGTTCTATATAGCTATGGAGACACAAGATCAACACTATTCTCATTAATTGCCAGAATCAATATTTGTCTTGGTGTTGTTGGAAAACAATCAATATTCATCGTTCTGTTGATCAAGAACTGAATAATGTTTTAAGAGCTCTCCAACACCTGAATTCGTTAAAGTACATGCATTCACAAAGTGATGCCATTCATACACCTTTCTATTTATTTGTGAAAATGGTTCAAGCTATCAACATATTTATGAATTGATTTCTTTGGAGGATGAGAATTAGTTAATGATCGTAGGGCACAATGCACAAAATCTACCCACTGCAAAGTACATAACTTGTCTAGAAATTGAGCTACAACTGTTTCCATTTCATGTTATGCTTCCACTATGCATGTTTGATTAATGTACATACCTATAGATACTTTGGATAAAGGAAATTGTGTCCTCTACATCTGAGTTGAAGGCTAACATGTGCCTGTCCCCACTAACTCACGTAAGAGTAGTTTTGAGGTTTTAAGTGTTGGCCGACAATTGGTAATCTCAGCTACAGTTGATTAAAAAATAAGTTGAATGGGCACAAAAACTCTAAATATTCATAAATGAAACATATTATTTGACAACATTTGAAAACTCCAATAGGTACATATTATTGGACAACCAAAGAAACAACATTGAAAAGTCTAAAATACTCTCCATATATCTCCCTGACTACCATCCAATTTGATTACTCTCAAGTTTTTGTTATGCCCTCAATCTTTTTTAAATCATTAATGCCTAAATGTTCATGAAAATTTTCCTCAACAGTAACACTTATGTTTGTTTCACAAGCTCCATTCTTTGATATGACATTTGATGACCTTCATGTTGGGGATATCCAATGTCACTCATATTGAGAACTCTTGCAACTACTAAATTTTATTTATTTATGGCTGGCTAGAAGCAGCCACAATGACCCTAATGTCCTCTATAAACATTGTTGCTCGTGAAAGTATGATGTGATCTCAATAGGGAAGAGCCAATCTGAATTAAAAGAAAAACCATAGTTGCTGGATCTACAAATTATCAATGTTTCTAATTATCGTGGTCGAGTAATTTTCCGATAAGGCAATCTTGGCATAGAGTATCTAAGGATTTAAACATTTTGACTATGGAAATTTTGAAGGTGATCTCGGAGTGAGGTAATCTTAAGATTGACGCAAGGTGATCGTAACATCAATACTAAAAAGAGAGCAATTGAATATATTTTTTCTATAGGGAGTAGGAGTGAAACTGAAAATTAAGATCGATATTTTGTACTTATCTTGAAACTTTCATCGAGATAAAATACCTTACTCGATGCCCGTACTATCATTTGTTTCTTATTATTGTTGTTGTTTGATTGGGTGTCATGTCAATAATCATAATATACATTGTTGTAGCCACTTCATTAAATTATAGGAATGCATCCATCCTCTCTCTCTTTTTAGAGGTCTCAAGACTCATAGACTATGTACGAGTCATGAGTTCATGCATGTGTTCTTGCTATGGACGTTAATATACCATCCTCATCATCTCTCACTCTCATACATACAAATGGATATGCTAACAACATTGCATGCATTAATGTTCCTCTTTGAGTGTTGCCCTATCATTGACTTATTGCACCTTGATGATGATACACAATCCTAAGGGTATGACCTAAGTTTCATTATTAACAAATTACCATTTTATTGGTAGCGCAATATGCGCTTCTTTTTGTCATGGCACTACTTTTTAGGCTATCCCTCACATAGTAATGTGCATTGTGAATCCAACCTGTTACCTTACTCTTATGGGTCCTCATCATTATCTCCAGAGGTCTATTAAATGGAGAGAGAGAACCATGATCATGCATGGCTGACAATGGATCGCGAATCTCAAAAAATGATGCATACCATCAGATATGTAATCAAGTAATATTACAATGGTCAAAACATGGTAGAAAGTAACCTAATTGTTCATTGCCACAACTCACATATGTTCATTTCACTTAATAATGTGTTTCAAAATATTGGCAAAAAACCTAGATGACCATCAATTTTGTGATGTGGGCAAATGTGACTTGAATTTTGTGTTTTGTGAGAGTACTAACCAATCACTTGAATATATATTCCAACAAGTCTAAACATATTATGAATTACTATATCTCTAATTTGAAATCGATCACTCAGATAGTTGCAATGGTTTCGATTATCTTGTGACGTATCTTGAATGTTGGTCATTCATGATTCTAGACAATAAAACTCGATTGTGGCAAGTGCAAGACTTTCTCTCACTAATAGTACGTGCATGGTTTATTTTGGTGGGATATAATGGATTGGTGCACCTTATTAGCCATGGATCACAATTTCTCTCTACATTTAATTTGTCAATGGAGATAGAGATTATTGACAT